>NC_033803.1:42071974-42103824 GCF_001876935.1 Asparagus officinalis
CAGCGACGGGCGAGCGGGCTGCGGCGGCTTAGATGAAAAAACGGAATCTTAAAACACCTTTTTGGTGTTTTGAGAAAAGTATTTTAATTTTTAGATTTTGTAATGGGACAAGTCAAAAAAACGTCCCAGTTGCCAAACACGTTTCTTTGTTTTTGTTGAAAAAAAACAGAAACGGCAAAAACGCCACGATTGCCAAACGCTCCCTTATATATTGAATTTATATACTTCTGTTAAAGACAATGAATCATATAATATTTTCAAATAGTATCTGGGCTTCTTAAGTACTAAGCTAAGTCCTAGAGGCATGCGTTCTTCTATATTCTACTTTTCTTTTGACTTCCCATGTTATTATCATGTCATATCAGTATTTAGGCTTCTTACGTACTGAGCTAAGATTACTTCTGCAGGCACACACACAAATGTACCATAACTAATATATTCTTCTAAGTATTTTTTATCTATTTTTTCTAGTAGATAATTTTACACTACAAATTAGAAACTTAGCAGGATTTTCTTTTTATCTGAAGATTCGAGGGAAACATATTTTTCCATATATTATTAAGTGTTGCTTCTTCATAGCTATTACCCTTTTTCATTTACACCCGTAACTCGGACATGTCCCTCTAAAAGTGCCATTTGATCTCTATAATTAGATGTTTGCAGAATGCATTTTTGAAGGAATTGCTCATGCCAAAGAAATAGCTATTTAATTTCCCGTTTATGTATGTTGTCATCTTTTGGGTCAATTAGTAAAAAAATAAAATCATTGAAGGTCTTGTTTGGTTGAATCAAAATTCTACTCTCATGATAAAATCTCTCATTAGTTGGCTAATACTCCACAACCTACAAGTTTCACAAATATATCTTTAATCAGAAAGCACCAAGGATTATCATGTTCTTACATATTTTATTAGGCATAATTAAAATTATAGGTTGTACAAAGTGGTTACTTGTTCTCATTAAATCTCCAATATCTTAAATAAATTATTACTTAAAATAGCACATTTTCTCATACATTGCATTTGAATCATTACATATTGCTAAGAGGAATAAGAGATGAAAAAGGTATGAGCAGAAGGTAATTCTCCTATTTTGTTTATGTGTATAGAAAACATTTAATAATTCACTTAGATAGAAGTTGTTTTTTGCAAGTATCAAGAAAGGAACAACTACGGTACTATAAGTGCCTTTATTTCTGAATTACAGATATTTGCGATGTTATAATTATGTGAGTAGTTTTAAGACTAATATACATTTTGGCAAGACCGATAATAATAGCCTGATGTGCAGGAACTCGTCTGAGCGTAAGTATAGCATTCGTTGACTTTTCAATAACTAGAGAAGAAGCATTAAGATGTCCCTCTGCAAGATTTTTTTTGCAAGCAATAGAAAACTATGCATGTCCTTTTATGTAATAACTTTCATATGTATCAAGTAGTATAAACTTTCTTCAATGAAGTATTTTGCAGATTGTGATGTCAACTTTAAGATTCTGTGAGTTAATATGTGCATATGTAATATGGTTGGAATTTTATTAATTTTTTTATAATCTCTAAGGGTGATGTTATAAAAATGCCCATCACTTTTTACTCTCTTTCCTCTTCTTTTTCCTCCCACTTAAGGGTTCTTTTTTGTCATTTCATAAAAAAGCACATGGATTATGAACCACCTTTACCGAACAGCTAAACTTTTAATCCATTTTGGTTAAAATCTACTAACAATATGTAACCTAAGTGGATTAAAATCCAGAATTTCGAAATACGCCCTAAATCTTCTAAACCCTCAATCGTCTATCAGCAATGTAAAATTCAACCAAGCGTCGATGCATCCTTATCGCCATGTATTCTAGTTTAATTAAATAAACTAGTTCATATATTTTCCAATGTTATTGCTTCTGCTATTGATTACCTTATTTTCCCTCTAGTTGCTTTCTCCTTGTGATGGCAATGGTGCCAAATCCCTTCATCTTGCTCCTATCTTTCTACTTAGTAGTCAAAATAGTCTACCGAAATGTTATTTTATAATCTTCCACAGTCTAAATTCATGTTAGTGTTAAAAGAATTATAACTTGCATTGGAACTTTTTCTAATTTTAAATTTTCTCATATACTTTTCATTTTTAAAATAGCATCATAGTATGTTTCTAGTAAAATGAGGCTCCGTGCTCAGTCTCGCCAGACACGGCTCATAGTATACCAAATAAAAGCCCTCTGAGTTAGCTTTGCAGCAAAACAAATTGAAGATCATTCCGAGTTATATAGAGGAAGTAATCAATAATTTAGTGTTGTTGTGTCCGAAACTTCTGTCAATTGTTTTTGTTAATTAGTACCAAAAAATGTCTCAAGTTTCACATCCAAAATAACTCATCTATTTATGAAATTTTCTCCGCTGTTAGATATACATCTTGTCCAACATCTTATCAAATTACCATAATTTCCGGGAAATGAAGTTGCGGCAAACTGAGAAAAATATCCTTAGTTTTAGTTTAGTTCATGAACATATACAAGCTATGTGGTACATAATGTCAATTTCATTCACCCAATTTCTATTCAGGAATTTTTTTTATCATTCAAGACTTAGATAACTCTTATTTAATGACAATTCACGAATTCTTAAAGAAAAGAAGGGACATGAAATAAAACTATGAAGATCCTCAACTTGAGTGAAGAATTGTACCTACACGTTACTTCGACTAGAGATGAATTATAAGGCAAATCATGAGTTGTATACTTATTAAATGTTGAATAGGGAAAATGGATAGCGGACCAAGTGCTCTGAATTTTCAGGACCAATGAGGAGGATGAAATTTTTTAGTACAATAAAAGGAAAACGCTGAAATACTATTAGATGACTATAACCCTAGGCATCTTTGGTCGCTAAGCCTCTCTCAAGAGTGCATATATGTAATTTCAGTGTAGAGTATAAAAAATCAATGGAAAAAAGAGATGGCAACATAAAACCAAATATCTTGTATAAATTTCACTATTTACAAGCATTACACAAAGAAGCTAGACATTGTTGATTGGTTAAGTGATAATTTGTGTGAGGAACTATTATTTGTTTATAAAAGAGCAATAGTTTCAGAGATAGTTAGTTCAGGTTGGAGTGTCAGTGCAAGTCTCAGTTAGTGTTGTAAAACAAGGATTATGTGCCAAACCGTATGTGGCGTGTGCCCACATCATATAATGGTTATTTGGTTCATTATGCAAAAAAGGCATATAGTAATCATGTAATGTTATAATTTTTTTTTTAATTCTTATAGTGATGTAATTATGCAAAAGTTAAATAATTAGTGGCTGTTCTCGTTTTATGTGTTATGAAGGACAACTATCTCTTGTGCCTGACAAGTACATGACTTGTGTAATTACTTGGAAGTTTACATACTTAAGTGTCATTATATAAACACAACATGGATCTTTTCTTCAATTACTTTTTAATTGCTAAAATGCTTGTCATTTTTTTTTAATTTTCTTATGTCTTCAATTAAATTATGTTACTTAGTCACGAGCATTATATTTTTTGAGATTCTAGGTAGCATCCTTGTCCTTATTTTACAAACTCTAGTTGATAGAGGCAGAAGTGAATCTTGTCTACTACAGTATGCTATTGATAGTTAACTTATTGGGTATCAAAGGATGTAAAAGAGATGGATAATTTATTTGATCGTTATTTTTCAAACTGAAATACTATGTATACTTTTGCTAGGCATATTATAATTGGGCAATTGCTATCTCTGATCGTGCTAAATTGCGTGGTCGAACAAAGGAAGCTGAAGAATTCTGGAGACAGGTTACATTTTTTGAATCATAATCTTCCCAAGCACGTTAGCTTTTATACTCTTGGATTGAGAGAATTCTTTGAAGCCCAAATTTGCATTGAATTATTAAAAGATATCTATATTCTTTTTTTAATGTTGTTTTCCCCTTTTAGTTTATGGCAAACATCATTTACTTGCAGCTACTGTGTATAAAGAAAGTTGAATAATGAAAACCCCTGCAAGTGATCCCTGTAGCTATGCACACGCGCGCACATGCACACACATGTATACATATGCATTTTCTTACATTTATGTGTGTTGAAGGCATTCTTTTAAATGTCCCCAATATATTTAATATATCATTCGATATATCCTTTATAAGAGTTGCTACAAAACGATATGATAACAATATCCTTTACCGCTTTTGACAAATTTTGGGCGATATATCCCTGACATGGCTAATATGTCAGCCAATATGTTTGTCCACATGTCCCTCTTATATGACTTGTCACAAAAAATTATAGTTCTACAAAATTTCTTTAATTTCTTCTGCGAAAATTCCAGCCTTCTAAAGTGTTTTAGCAAATTCTGGTTGGCTCTTCTCCTTAATTAAGTTTCTAAACTTGGTTAGTGATCCTAATCATATATTATGTATATTTTTGTATTATTAGATTTTATTAAGTATGTTTAGATTATATTTTAGGATATTATATTATATATGCACATCATCTAATATGACACTAATATTTACTACATAAACCTGATATTTTCTTCTTATCTGTAATTCGATAAGAATTTTGGCCATCACATATATCCCCGATATTTGATATTTAAAACCTTGGTTTTTTTGGGGTGGGGGCTGGGGAATTTTGATGGTTGTGAGGCGGCAACTTGTTTAGCAAAATAAGCAACCAAGAGACAGAATAAGGATACCTACACCTTCCAACAATCCGATGTGACTAGAAAGGTGGTTCTCACCACATTGCTTTCCTTTGGTAGCTCATTTAGCAAAACAAGATGCCACCTCATACCCATTTTATCTCATATGCATAAACGTATGACTATTGTGCATCCATGCATGCGCACATGTTTCTAAACTTAAGTTTGATGTTACCAAAATTTGTGATGTTTAATCCTAATGGACAGTCCATAGTATTCATCTTGATCAACACACCATAAAACATATGCCAATAAAAAATTATAAATCATGGGTTTAGGATTTCTAACCGAGTCATCCAATGATCGCAGAAAAGTACGATTTGTTTAATATAACAAAAAAAATACTCATTTAATGGAGGAAATAAAGCTTATGCATATGTTTTTTCTACATATGATTTTATGACTTGATGAACAAGATGGATAGTGTGTAGATGAACATGGAAACTTTGGTAGACAAAACAAATTTTGTGTTTGTTCATATGAAAATTAAATCACTATATATAGGGATATGAGTAGCTAACATAGAAACTTTGTACATCAGTCCTTCAAAATGCATGATCTGCTTCAATTGTTATGCCCTCCTTTCTGTCAAAGATGTGTAGATGAAAATAATATGAATCAAGTGGGCTTATTTCTTACATTACCAAAATGCCATTCTCTTAAGGCATGGTAAAAATTCTCAAACCTGGCAATTTAAACAGTCGTTAAATATGTCTACTGATCTGTCTGTACAATCAATCAATTTCTTATCTGTACCATTCTTATTACTCATTGTATAATATTGCTGTATGCAAGCTTGTTGGTTGCCATTCTTATCGTCATATTCTTTTATTAATATTGTTGTACACAAGATGTTTTGCATTCAGTGTTGGCTTGTATCTAAAGAATTAGTCAGGGGTGTTTTTGCTGGCATGCATGTAAATTAGTTTGTGGGACTACATGTTCTGCATTAGTAGTTTAGGGGATAAAAGTTTCTTGATTGGGTTATATTTTCATATTTGAATTCATCAAGGTACTGTACCATCTTTCAACGTGCGTATATATTAGGAGAGAAACTTCTGAAGTTGGTTTATAGTGAATCAACAACCATAAAAGTTTCAGAGACAGTTTATTTTCAGCACATCACTTGTTTAAAACATGAAAATATATGCTCAGTGGATGTTGCTGTGGTTATATCATTCTCTCTCAAAATTGGAGGCAATTTTTGATATGGTTGGCCTCTGTGTTAGCCAAAATGATTCTATTTAGCATTTTAAATCAAACATTACATATAATTATGATTGGAGATATATTTTTTCTATTTCTTTGAACACCTAGTTGGTTTTGTTGCAGGCAACAAAAAATTATGAAAAGGCTGTCCAGCTAAATTGGAATAGTCCTCAGGTATTTTTTTGTGCAAATCTTTTAATATCATCTCCATTTTAAGTTCCTGTCATTCCCACAATTTTTGGAAAAATACTTGTATTGGAGATTTTAGTTATTGTTTACTCATTGAATGAACATATATGTCCATTTATGTTCGGGTATTGGAATCTTTTTGGAAGGTTTCTTCGTCAGATACTTCAAAACATTATAACACATAGAATCCATATTATGTAGGCATAGAATACCAAAAAGATTTTATATTATGACGCATGAGAATGATCAAACAAGGACACTCTCTTGCACCTAAGGAATTCATCTATATAAGAAATAGTTTGGAACTTGATGCAGATTTGATAATATTCTATAAATTTATTACTTTCACACTATAAAAGATAAGCATTATTTTTTTCTTAGAAATATATATGGAATAGTATGAAATGCATGAATGGGACAAAATTATTCTGTATTTCTATTGTAATCTTTGACATGTATATTAGCACTTTTTTTTTAAATAAATAGTTTTTAAATTTAATTAAGAAAAAACGATAAAGTCTTTTAAGTTTTTTTTTTATAAACAGTGACCAAGTTTCAATCACGTTTTTATTGCCTGTTTTTCTGTTTTTTAAATGATCTGACTTAATATCAATCATTTATTCCAATCCATGATTGATGATCTCTAGACAATCCTACCATATTCTTGTTATTTAATTCTTGTCCAGTCTTCTCACTATTTTATTTGTTCATGACTGTAGGCCCTTAACAACTGGGGTCTTGCTCTTCAGGTATTTGCTGAGTATGAATTTTTTGTTTCAAAATTTTGGCTCCCTGTCTTTACTCTCCTACTTTCTTCTGAGGAAGCTTAGTGTTTAATGTCAAAATATTGGCTCACATTCTGTTAATTATACAATATCTCACAGGAGCTTAGTGCTATTGTTCCTGTAAGGGAAAAGCCAGCTATTGTTCATTCAGCTATAAGTAAGGTAGGCATGCAATCGTCTAAATGTTTTACTTCAATAGATTGCTTATAAATTCGTCTACACCAAAACCTCTAAAAGTAATGCGGTGAGAGGGTGTTATAATTCTAGTATACTAGACGGATGGCCCCGTGGGCATGCTTGAGGCCCCGCCTTTTTTATGTGAAACGCGTAAACTCGATGAGCGACCAGGGATCAATCGGTGTGTAGAAGTTGCTGCTTTAAACTTCGTTTGGTCCGTGGAATGAACTGGGGGTTGGACTGGTCTGGAATAATCGATGTCAAATGTTCGCTACCTGAAGTTGCATCCGAAAGCAAGCTCCGAGACGTTGGTGGTGAGGATTGAGTTATATATTTTATATGCCTAATCATGCGGGCATCGTAGCTGACAGACGACGCCCCAATTTGCAGTTAGGACTTGATCTTCTTGTTTTCTTCTATATTCTATTTTCAAATGTTTTCTGAATCGCCAGCAGCAACTCCAAATATGTTGGTGAGCAGTTGAGGAGTAGAATGTCTATAGGCAGTTATAAATTGAACTATCAGATCGGTGAAACAGAAGAACAAGAATACTACATCTATAGTTGCGAGAAGTGAAAGTAATCAAATGTCAAAAGCGAATAATAGATGAGGATCTCGTATAGAATAGAGATGTGAACCAATACTCGAATCTAACTATGACAGAAGGTAGCTTGCTTTAAAAGCATTGAGCAGCTGCAATATAAATACACGATAGACTGGTAGAGTTCACTAAGGAGAAGATTTCCTTTGGGCATTGATTTTGCCTGTCAAGTCTGCAGTCGTGTCTTCTGCTAATCCAATACTGGCAAGTAATTTAATTATAATACAACCTGAGACATAAGCCTATTCCTGGAAAAAAAAACTCTGAAAGAACTTCACCAAGAGATATATAGACAGAAAGAAGCTCTAAAGAACAGATGCAATAAAAAACAATTATAAAAAAAGTGGTAAGTTTGTTTTTACCAAAACAGGTCCCTAGTTATATAATGCTCAGAGGATGAAAATCAACGACATGCAGGTCGGAAAAGTAGAAGCACGCGGAAACTGGCAAAAAACAAACAATACAGAGCAGTTTATAAAGCAAAAGAAAGAGTGCTTAAAAGACGATAAAACTGCTTGTATGTTGTTTTTGCAGTTCCGTGCTTCTATCCGACTGCAGTTTGATTTTCATCGAGCAATATATAACCTAGGGACTGTTTTGGTAATTACCAACTTTTTTTTAATGTTTTTTATTGCATCTTCTTAGAGTTCTTTCTGTTATATATTCTTGGTGAAGTTCTTCAGAGTTTTTTTTCCAGAATAGGTAATGTTAGTCTGTATATAATTAAATTTATTGCAGTATGGATTAGCAGAAGACACACTGAGACTTGACAGGCAAATCAATGCAAAAGAAATCTCTCCTAGTGAACTCTACAGTCTATGTGCTATTTATATTGCAGCTGCTCATGCTTTAAAGCCAAGCTACTCGGTCAGTTAGATTGATATGGTTCACATTTTTCTATACAGATCCTCATCTATTTCGCTTTTGACATTTGATTATTCACTTTCGACAACTATAGATTGTAGTATTCTGTTCTCTGTTCAGATCTGATAGTTAATTTATAACATTATAACATTATAACCCTCAACTCTCACCACAAATTTGGAGTTGTGCTGCAGTGTCAGAAACATTTGACATGATATTGGAGAAACAAGAAGTCAAGTCCTCTGCAAGTTGGTGTCAGTAGATGCCCATGTTAGGATATAAAATTATAACCCTCAATCCTCACCACAATTTCGGAGTTGTGGTGCAATAGTAGGAACATTTGACATGATATTAGAGTAACCCCAGTTCAATTCCCACGGACAAGAATTTAAAGAGAACTTTAAAACGATTGATCCTGGTGCATGAGTTTAGGTTTCAGCCCATAAAAAGGGCCTCAACATGCAGGGGCATGTTAGTATATAGAATTATAAACCTCTCACCATTACTTTAGAGTTTTGGTGTAGTGGCAGAGATCTTTGATAGTCTATCCCTATTCGTTGTAACAAAATACTGTATAGAATAATAAACATAAAGTAGTCAGGAATGAGACATCAAGATTCATGTCTGGATAAACGTCCTAATTTTCTTATTTGTTATTCTTTTGGAAAAAAGGAAAAAACTTTACCTGAATTGGTATGTGGATTTAATGTGAAAATATCCTTACTTTTGTTCTGGTTTCCGATAAAAGTAGCTATTGTGATATTTTGGCTTATTTACTGGTCCAAGGGACATATTCTTGTCTTATATTGTTTACATGCAGGTTTATCGTGGTGCCTTGAGATTAGTTCGTACGATGGTCAGTAATGATTCTATCTTTTTTTAATATGATTCTTTTGGTACTGGATGACTATGTATGCTGTATGAAAAATGAGAAAAAGAACCATTGTTATTCCTTAATGTGTCTTTTTTTCTTCTTTTAACAATCTGAGGACTCTGATTTGCTTTCTGTTTTAATTATAATTTATATGATTATATGACTACTCAGGTTCATCCATGCTCACGCTCTTTCATGTTTCATTGAGCTCTTATAATTTATTCTTTTATGAAATAACGATCATTAGATCTTGATTCAAATGCACTAAGTGTTTTCTTATTTGCAGAAAATTGTCTATGTTTGCAAACATTACTTATTCATTCTTATTTAGTTGAACAGAAATTGCTCTAATGCCACGAACCATTTCTCCTTGTTTAGCTGAACAGAAATCACTCTAAATTTCCATTTAAGCATTCAATAATAAGGTAAGCAGTAGAAGGCACTGGCTTCCATGTTGTTGGGTTTCTGATTTTTCTTTTTCTAATAGTTGTCTTTATAGACGCATTATAATGTTAGTAAAAGTAGTGGCTGAAGGAAGTTTGTAGAGAAAAGGTTTTGCATTGAGTCTATGTTGCATGTTCACTTCTGTCTAAAGCCGAAACTTGTGTCCTACCCATAATCAGACACTGAACCTTCACTGGACACTCCTTTGATATATTCATACACGTATATAATACATGTTTTAATTTAGAACACTCGTTATACACTTCTTGGACGCATATTTAACTTCACATACACTTTTTCAATATCATGGGACACATGCTGGGTTAATTTTAGCCTGTATCCATTGCAAAACAATGGTTTTAAAGGATCTTTTGGATATCATGTTTGAAATTGAGCAGTTTTCTGATTTATATGATATAAGAAACATAGAAATGGAATTCTATTTTGTATGAGATGGGAATGAAAAAACAATATTGATTTCATGCGTTCATGCATGTATATATGTAAACTGTGTCCTCTTATCCTATCTAATACAAATTTTCTGTGTCCCTTATCCACACCCCTACCCACAATCCTACCCTTATCAGTGTAACATAAAGTTGATCAGGTAGCAGTTATAATTTCTATTGAAAGTTTGCACAAAAGAAGATAAAATCGAAAGTCACATTCATATCAGTTTCACTCGAGATAGAATGCTTCATGCCCCAAAAATGAGTAACACAACGAGCAAATGACCAATCGTAGACGGAAAGAAAACTCTGTTTTTCAATTAGCATCCTATATCCTTTAATAAAGAAGTATTACTTTTTTTACATAAAAGCATTGCCAATTGCCCAAGTAATTAATTCTAGATAACTCCCAAAGGCAAGTAACTTCAAAAGTATTTTGACCTTATCAAAAATACCTACCAAAGAATTGCCAAAATATTGAAAAGACAATGAAAAACTAGACTTTTATAAACTTAACAAAAACTCAAGGAAGTCTTATCAAATCTAACCAAATCCAAGAAAATAATTCACGAAGTAAATAAAGTAGCATCTATTCTAAATCAAAATCGCAGCTTTCTTGTGAATTTTGACCCTCTGCATAACAAAATTTGAGAAAGTGGCAACTGCTACAGGGCATGTCTTGCTTTTAGCGTCAAAACGGTGAAGTCATTTGAATGGTTGCTCTCACTCCAGTGGTGAATATTATCAGAGACTATGATTCTTTGATTTAACTTTAAGACCAGTGATTTGATTAGAAATTGAATTTGAGTCTTTTAATGCTTACATATATTTGCTTAGTTATTTGCTTTGAGTTTTGAATTTGAGTCTTGAGTTCTATTGTATTAGCATTCCTTAGGATTCTATAAATACTCTTGTAATTTTCAGACTTGAAAGAGGTTAATTTCGGTTGTTTTGAGATTTGGAATAGCATGTGATTTGCTTCCATTGGTCTAACAGCGACAAAGTCTAACCCTTTCTTCTTCCTTATCTTTTCAGCACATGCGTACCTATTACCATGAAAATCAAATCTGAACCACTATCAGGCCCAAATCCATCCTAATGATTTCTATCCCATTGAAAGTTGATACCCCGCCCCTCTCAATCAGTACTGGAGCAAATAGCTACACTTAGGTTTCAAATATGTGATTGTCATTCCATATATAAATAGCATTACCCCTTTACTCATTATTATGATCGTAGAAAGTTCAGTGATGTATCTTATTCTATCTTATTCTGGAGGATTTTTGATGATCCATTTAGATATGAAGTTAAATGAAAGATTGCTTTTCTTGTTTTACATCGGACGTGCAATGTGTCCATATGCAAAGTGTAGGCTAAAAAGGGAATCTGAAGTTAGGTGGTTGAAAAATCACTTTAGCTCTTGTTCATGTATATGTTCATGGCTATGTTACCTGGGTACTTCTATTTAGAAGCTATACCTGAACCGGACACGTATCCATACCTGTACCCGGACCCAAACCCGAACTTCTTGGACACTTCTTGAATATACGCACACGTTTGTTCAAGCTTATACTCAATAATATACCACATGTTTTACTTGAGAACACTCGTACACTTCCTGGATGATATTCTACACTTCATATCTATTTCTAATATAATGATTTTATGTAAATGAAAAAATAATATTGATCTTATGTAAATTATTAATTTCAATATATATAAATATACGTAACATACTTATTTATAGCAGTGTCCCCATACCCTACTTTTTACAAATTTGCTATGTCTCGTACCCGTACTAACACCCGTACCCATACTCATGCAACTTAGGTTCATGATCACATTTGAGGGCCAATGAAAATTGGTACTTTTATCTTCATTTATAGAGATATAATGTAGTTTTTGCTAATGTCTGAGCTCAAGACCACTTTAGCACTCTGACTTTCCCAGCTCTAACCGGAAGTGTATTCGAGGTTTAAGCCCAGCTAGATCCAAAATCAGAAGCAAAGTCAAATTTGGAATTGGAGCCTGAGAAAAACCGAAAGCGTATTAGAAGCTAGAGCTAGAGCCCAAATCCGAGCATAAGCCTACTTTAAAATGTGATTGAGATAAAGTTGGAGATCACAATGCAATCCTATGTTTTCCTGTTTATCTATCATTTGATTGTTCAATTCATCATTGTAGATACTACGTCGCCTACCTGTCATCAATTAGCAATTGTAATGTGGAAGAGATTAGTGCCCTTGATTAAAATACCTCCTGTTTGTCCTTGCAAGAAACTAGATGTTGGTTCTTCTTCAACATGAGGAAATTTGTTGTAGGACAACTTCAATATGAAATTTGGAAGAGTTTTAGTTTAATCAGAAGTATCCTATTTAGGGTTAGATATTCAATTTGAGTTTAGGATTAGTTATTTGATTTGAAATTTGAATTTGAGTCTCTTGGTTCTATTTTGTATTAGTATTAATTATTGATTGAAAGTTGAATTTGAATCTTTTAGTTCTATTTGTATTAGGACTTCTTATGAATCATAAATGGTAATTCACACATTTGAAGTAGAGATTGATTCTAGTAGTCTTTAGATTTTCATGTGATTTGTTTTTGTTGGTGCAAGATCAACATACTCGTATGTTACGCTGGGTACTTCTATATGAAGCTACCTGACTACTTCTATGTGAAGCAGTAACCATACCCTTCACGTACCCCTACCTGCACCCGCATCAAACATCTTGGACACTTCTTGAATATGTGCACACGTTTATTTGGCATGTACTCAATTATATAATACATGTTTTAATTTAAAAGACTTGTCATACACTTATTGGACATATATCCTACATGTCCACTTCTTAAAAATCGTTGAACATGGGGTAAGTACATCTTAGCCGATACCTAAGTAAGAACTATGATTTTAAAAGGCTGTGGATAACTAGTTAAAAACCGAGCTGTTTTCCAATTTATAATCTACATGAATAGAAAAATATAAAATGTTATAGGAACTTTAATTCAATAATTCTTATGAAATATAAGTTAGTAATTTTAATATATATAAATATACATATTAATACATACATAC
Source organism: Asparagus officinalis (assembly GCF_001876935.1). Classification (NCBI taxonomy): domain Eukaryota; kingdom Viridiplantae; phylum Streptophyta; class Magnoliopsida; order Asparagales; family Asparagaceae; genus Asparagus; species Asparagus officinalis. The sequence goes on from NC_033803.1 coordinate 42,085,338, forward strand.
AGCTGTGTCCTCGTACTTTTATCTTTTACAAATTTGTCGTGTCCCTTACTCATACCCATTTCCATACAACTTAGACATATCCTAACTTCTCTTCTTCCTTTTCTTCTTAAAGCAACACCCGCCTATTCCTCTCTAATCAAATCCAACGAGTAAATACTCTACAAATCTCTTCTTCTCCCGTCCTTAACCCTCAAATGATCCCAATCTCATCCATGATGTCTTCACCATCAATATACTCGCACAATAACTTTCTTTTTACCACATTAACTATGATAAACATAATGTTTGTTAGTTTTTAAGAAAAAAAAATGTGTCAAGGCTCCAAAAGAAAAAAGTTCATGTGCCACCCATCACTGTATTAATTCTCTTATGTATAAGCCCTAAATACCAAGTATTTTTATGATTCAACTCTTTTTAGAACTCTGTCCCAAAGAATAACCCAAAAAATTCTAAAACTACCCCTCATGTACTTCCTCTTCTTCTATCTGCTCCTCTCCTCTTCTCCTCTGCTTCTTTCCTCCTCTCCCCTAACTCTACCTTTCTCCTCTCTTCCCCTCTTACTCCTCTTACCCTCCAACCCTTTCTCACCTACCTCCTCTTTCGTCACCACTGAACGTACCCTCTAGCCCCATCATCTTAGGAAAACGTTGAGAAGGCTTAGAGAAGAAGAAGAGACGGTCGACAAGATGGATGGAGAGCAGCATGGAGAAGAAAGGAGAGGTCGAGCTCATCGAGTTAGTGAAGTCCATGGTGATGGGAGGTAAAGGGAGATCAGAAAGGGGTATAGATGGATTTGATGATGAAGTGCGGTCTCCAAGAGGTATAGAAGGCGGTAGGAGGTGGAGGTTAAGGTTAGAGCTCATATCTAGTAGGTAATGAAGGAGGAGGAGGATGAGATTTTTGTGATTTTAGAACATGTGTTGTTCTCGAAATGGTTGTGAGATGGATGAGTTGGCTTGCTGGTTAAAATGATATTACTTGGGCTAAAAATTTATCAATGGCTAGAGTGTTTGATAAAATGCCAAAGAGATGTGGTTTATTGACATGTGATAATAACATGATGTGTACAAAGAAAATATTATAGAGATATTATAACAAAAAAATGCAAAGAGTTCTAACTGAAATGTAAGTAATCATTAACTTGTTAAAATTAGGGTTTGTGTGATGTAAGTTTTGTGATTTCATGTTTCATTTTACGGACTCATCTTAAATGTTAACTTTAATAGTTATAAGTTAACTATCCTGTTGTATGTTAATTATTACAGCTATATGTTAATTGTCACCTGAACCTGTTAACTCTTCCTATCGTTTGTTAACTATCACAGCTATCTATTAACTCTCACATGAACTTGTTAACTCTTCTTGTCGTCTGTTAATTGTCATCGTTACATGTTAACTTTCATATGAACATGTTAATTTTCATGATCATAAGTTAATTTTATAGTTTATTTTGAAATCTGACTGGTTTCTTAAAGCTTACAAATTTCTTTTACAACGAGCTACAAAGGTCCTGACAACTTATAATGCTCTACCAAAAGTATAGTTCTACATAGCAATCCACAATAATCACCAGTTAGATTCTTTTTGCTATTAATTTAATACGTTTATTGTTGATACCATATATACTTAACAAATAATACCCAGAGTTCACAACTTTCAGAGAAAATTAACAGGACAAGCCAAAAGTTAACAGATTTAACTGAAAGTCAACAGTTAACTGAGATAGTTAGCAGAAAATAGGAATAATCAGCATATATGAAACATGTGCTCTATTGATTAGTCTTACGTTCTTACAGTTGATATAGCTCTTCTTGACAACCTATATACTTTTATTGTTGATATCATATATACTTAACATGTAATACTTAAGAGTTTAACAACTTTTAATGAAAGTTAGCAGGAAAAGCCAAAAGTTAACATGTTTAAGTGAAAGTTAACAGCTAACTGAGATAGTTAACATGAAACATAAATAGCCAACATATAGTAAATATGTACTTTATATTGATTAGTCTTACATTCTTAATGCTTAACAAAATTCTTCCACAGTGTGCTGTAAAAGTCTGGACAACCTATATTGCTTTACCAAAAGTATAATTCTACATAGCAATTCATACTACAATTCACACTAATCAGTTTGGGTTTATTCTTTACAAATCCATAATCAAACTTTTCGCCATAGAATAGTCTTACAAAACTAGTCTTAATTCATTTATACTTTCAAATTGTTGATCCTTTTTAGTTAATGCTGTGTGTCACCATTGAGGAATGATGAAAGTGTTGTTGAGAACGTCGTCTGATCTCAATATATTCTCACTATATGGACAATCATTTGGGATCCTCTTTGGATTAAAAGTACTTCCTTGAGTAATATGATTATATTTTGAATTTAAAGAAGTATCACTGCTGTACAAATTAAGAAACTAGTCAAATTTCAAAATAAACTATAAAATTAACTTGTGATCGTGAAAATTAACAGGTTCATGTGAAAGTTAACGAGTAACTGTGATAGTTAACAGACGACAGGAATAGTTAATAGGTTCATGTGAGAGTTAACATATAGCCGTGATAGTTAACATACGACAGGAAAAGTTAACAGGCTCAGGTAAACGTTAACAGATAGCTGTTATAGTTAACAAACAACAGGAAAAGCCAACGAGTTCACATAAAAGTTAACAGATAGCTGTGATAGTTAACAGACAACAGAAATAGTTAACATATAACTGTTAAAGTTAACATTTAAAATGGGTCTGTGATATGAAACCTAAAATCACAAAACTTACATCACACAAACCCCAATTTTAACAAGTTAATGATTACTTACATTTTAGTTAGAACTTTTTGCGTTTTGTCAGTTATAATATCTCTATAATATTTTCTTTGTACACGACCTGTTACTATCACATTTCAAGAAATCATCTCTTTTTAGCATTTCATCAAACACTCTATGGGTGATGATAAATTTTTAGCCCAAGTAATTTTATTTTAATCCGCAAGCCAACTCATCCACCTTACAAGCATTGTGACAAGCAACACATGTCCCAATATCCTCATTATCCTCATCATCCTCCTTCATTACCCACTAGATATGAGTATTAACCCTAACCTTCATCTCCTTTCCTTCCCATCACCATGGACCTCACTAGTTCGATGAGTTCGACCTCTCCTTTCTTTTTCCTACTCCTTCTCCATGCTCCTCTCCATCCATCTCGCTGACTGCCTCTCCTTCTCTAAGCCTTCTCAATACTCACCTAAGATGATGGGGTTGGAAGGTACGCTCGGTGGTGACAGAGGAGGAGCCGGATGAGGAAGACATCGGGGTTGGAGGGTAAGAGGAGTAAGAGGGAGAGAGGAGAAAGGTAGAGTTAGGGGAGAGGAGCAGAGGAGAAGAGGAGGAAGGGCCAGTTATGATATTTTGGGATGAGTTTTCATGAGAAGAGGCTAATTTCGAAAGAGGAGCACAAATACATCAAATACATGAGTTTTTGGGGCCGGACCACATTTTGTTGGGTCTTTTGGGGGCTAAACATCATAGGGAAAATTCCATGGCGTTGGGCCACATGAGCTTTGTTATTTTTTTGAGGCTTATGTTTTGTATTTGGTACCTATTAAGCACTAGCAACTAGAGTCTCATGCCAATAAATTAGCTATTTAAAATATAATTTATGCTCTATATATGTTTTTTGCAATACTTTGACCATAATATGCTATTTGTGGTTCAAGTGTTAAATTTTTTGGTTTACATGATCGCTTGGTATAAACCTTGATGTGTTTATCTCGGATTTTTAAATTTAATATGATTTATTGTTATAGACTTTGAAGATCGTATGCCTTGTCCTATTGTAAATATTACACCGCATATTATCGTTCTCACCAACAATACTTTAGACTAGGTGCCTATGGGCTCTGTACATAGCCTGTAGTTTTTAGGCTCTTAGACAGACACCTAAGCGATTTTTAGGTGTTTTTTTAGTATCTAAAGAGGAAGAATTTTTTTTTCAAAGAGTCAAAATCATATCCTCACCGTTTTTTGTGATGAACTTGGACAAATTTTCCTAGTTTTTAATTTTGTGAGGTGTTTCCCTTACATTGTGAGGTCCTCGTGTTTTGTATTTGGCACCTATCAGACACTAGCAATTAGAGTCTTATGCCAATAAATTAGCTATTTAAAATATAATCTACGCTCTATATAAGTTTTTTGCAATACTTTGACCATAATATGCTATTTGTGGTTCAAGTGTTAAATTTTTTGGTTTACATGATCGCTTGGTATGAACCTTGATGTGTTTATCTCTAATTTTTAAATTTAATATGGTTTCTTGTTATAGACTTTGAACATAGTATGCATTGTCCTATTGTAAATATTACACCGCCAAATTATCGTTCTCAACATCAGTACTTTAAACTAGGCGCATCTGGGCTATGTACATAGCGCGTAGTTTTCAGGCTCTTAGGCAGGCACCTAAGAGGCTTTTAGGTGTTATTTAGTATCTAAAGAGGAAAGATCTTTTTCAAAGAGTCAAAATCATATCCTCACTGTTTTTCTGTGATGAACTTGGATCAAGTTATGATCTTATCCATTTTAGCCCGTCATGTATTCTTCGCCTCATATTTTGCTCCACTGGACAATAAACCCCTTTTTGACTTGGAGAATCCACTTGACCTGTCCATGTTCGCCTAGGCTCTCGCAAGAATTAAGTGAGCGGCTTGGATACCTTTTAAGCCTAGGTGACCGTCTAGTAGGACTCCCAGATTGTTTTTTAAAACATTGTTAAGAACATATCAATATATAAGAATGTACGATTTTCCTATATCTTTTCATGTTGATGTCCCATGTGCGTGTTTATGCACAAGGGGTCTGTTTTTATGTACTAAGATGCACTATTGTAATATACCTCTAGAGCCATGCTTAAGGAGTCTTACACAATGTATTAAATATCAAAATATTAGAAATATCTTATGGCCAAAATCCATATCGGATTGTGAAAATCGGGGATATATTGGTGATAAAATATCAGTGTCATTTTAGATGATGTTCATATGTAACATAACATTGTAATATGTATTCAAAACATATTAATGTATTCTAAACATAAGAAACTACAGCATGAATAATGATATACGATGTTTAGAGACATTAGATACAGGTATAGAGAGAGAGAGGACATGAACACAGTTGAGAGAGGAAGACAGAGAGAAGGGGTAGAGAGAGAAAGAGGAGAGAAGGAGAGAGACAGAAGGGTCTGAGGTGGAGTTGAGAGAGAGAACTGAGAGAGAGAACGGGAGGAGGGACGGGAGAGATTTAGATCGCCTAGTGTTTTTGAGCTGGAATGCTGAACGAAGAGGGAGGAGAAATATGAGATTGACTAGGGATTTAAAGTATTTAAGTTCGGGAATTTATTAAGTTTTCGGGTCTGGTGGGAACCAAAACCAAACCCAAACTCAATAAACCTTTTCATTTGGATATTAGCCAATACCGGCCAATATTTCCTCAATGAAACATCGGGTGATATTTCCGATATATTGGAAAAAGTGGCAAAAATTGGAAAACGATATTTTTCATTAAAATTGTATCGAAAGGGCATCAAAACTGATATATCGGCTGATAGCGATATATCGGCCAATATTTAATACACTGGTCCCACATCACTAAGTCTTTTTGGATTATTTTTACCCTCTGCTTAATATTTAAAACATTGGTCCCACATCAAAACTTCCTTGTCATTCTTAAGGATTTTGCAACAATTTCTTAATTGATTTCTTATTTTTACAATCATTAATTTCTGAGTTTTTCTTTTTTTAACTTTCTAATTGTTAACTTGTTTATATTTCATGAAAAGTCCCGGCATTTTTGCCTGCTAATAGCATGAATGCTAAGCCTGTCTTCTAGCTTTGGTCCAGCTTCTGCTTTGCACAACATTTCTCATATGTAAAAACTGCAGCCATAGTTTCTAATGTATCTTGCTGTTTTGGGGGTTTTCCTGGAGAATGCAATGTGTCTGTGAAATCATCATCTAGGCCTATCTGTGAAAATGGTATCGGCTATCGATCAAGGCTACGTAAAATATTTTACAAGGATTTTGGGGATGGTCATCTGCCTCACATCGACCCTCAAAATGCTGCTCTTAAAAACTATGGACAAGATGGGGCTTGCCATGCACCTAAAGACTGGTCGATGTCATCTAAAATTTTAGAGGAAGGGGGGATGTCTAGAATAAGTATTAAGATGGTTCATTTCTACAGAAGCCGCATTCCACCATATAAGAAAGAGCAAGGATAATTCTGACTAAACTACACTCTTCAAACTGCTCTTACACTACTATATACAAATGTGTGGATCCTTCCGAACTTTAATTGCCATCAAAGTTGATGAGTCACCAAGGACCCCACAATCTTGGGTGTAGTAGATTGGGAGTAGTTTGTGAAGTGTAGTCTAGCTATCACCACTCAAAGAGTGAAGCAACCTGTAGCCAAACAGAATACACTCCCACTGTGTGTCATACAAAACATGAGTGCAGTATATCAACTTGGAGCCTAGGCATTTTTGGAGCTTTTGATATGAACAACTATAACCTTTTATTGGATGCATATGTGACAACTCTGTAGTTATATTTTGCATGAAACTTTGTTGAATTCACTGAATATCTTTATACTACAGTACTTAATGTTGAATTCAAATAGTTTCCGATTATGTTCTGAGTAACTGTTTCATCATGAGTACAGTATTTCAAGTTTTTTTTATTGGTTACGACTAAGTTTCATTGCAACCTGTTAATAGTTTACTGTGGAATTGCCTTTGACATTATCACTTGGATACTATGTTTGTCTTTAAGAAACTCTCTGAAACACAAAAAAGACAATAGATACTAATTATATTGACAATTGTCTTGACTCTTTAGTTTAAGTAGTAGAGGAGCTAATTTTAATCTCTTTTTTCATTGCAGCTACCTTTACCTTACCTTAAAGTAGGATACTTGAAAGCACCACCTACTAAGAACCCAATTGCACCTCACGCAGATTGGGAGAGGTCACAATTCGTTCTGAACCACGAAGGACTTCAGCAGGTCAGATTGCTAGCTTTGATCCATATTTTCCTTAACATACCTTTATATTTTAAATATGAAATACTGTGTCATGTGAATTTTATTATCTGGGAAAAGATTCCAAGTTCAGACTATTCCTAACTCATGTTCGTCTCTTTTCATAATTGCACTAATTACCATCCTGGTTCTTTAAACTGATTGGTCAAACATTCATGTTTATATCTGTATAGGCAGGAGAAGGTTTACTGAGCATGAGTTTGTATTCCAGCTATACTTCTATCTCACCATCATTATTATTATTTTCTTTATACTCATATATTGAACTTACAACTTATCTAATTCCACAAAATGCACATGTAGAACTAATGCCATCTATTCATGTAACTATTGAGTTGGGTAAATTTAGGGCGTATGGAAGATTTTTAATGGATTGTTCATTACATTCAAATTTTTTGGGTGATGACTGTACTCTGGAAGAACTATACCATGGCTTTTTGTCTCATGATGAGCAAGCATAATTCATATGTTCCTTCATCTGTATTTTTGCATTTAATGAAATGATATCCTTCCTTGGTCCATTTTGTTTAAGGATTTTCCAAAAGAGTTCCTCTCATTTGAAACAAATGTCATGATACTTTTCTAGGGCTGCAAATTCCTAGGATAAATTAATTAATCAATATGTCTTGTGTTTTTTAAGAATCTCATTGAGAAACATGAGTCTTGACCATTATTCATCCAGTTTGCAATCAAATTATGTGATAAATTTTTCTAGAGATTTAGAGTAACAATGCCAATATTGACATGCTGTGAAGAAAACATTGATATCAACAGATATGGGAGTTTGACCATTGATCAGGTAGCTAGCAATAAAACTATGTGATACGAACAAATAATAATGGAGATGAATTTTTTCTTCTTAACAAGCTTGGCAATATAACTTGTAGAGATGATGTGGGCTAAGTATCACTTGCATAAACGCTATGTGACATAACAGGCCACACTGATAGAAGTTTCTATAACAGTAGATCGAAAACAATAATAATGCAGCAATATTTGTAGGTCTGCTTGTGTTGCATGCTTTGTATTTCACGATGTACCCATGTAGAAGTGTTTGGGAGTTCAAGAACACTTCACATTAAATTTAGATATAGGAAGCTAGCATCGGTGTGGAATTGGTAAGAGATGGCTCGAAGATGAACCAGCATGCGTTTTTTTCCTTGTTAGACTAAAATCATCAAAGTTAATATTTAATTGTGTATTTTCAATATAAAATTCTATCGTATTTATATATACGATGATAATGATTTCCAGGTCACTAAAGGGGACAAGCAGTTATCAGAGAGCCCTTTTGGAAGGTTTCAGGGATCTCCACATGCAGATAAATTAATTAAAGTTGACATTCCAGATATTGTCTCTGTATCGGCATGTGCAGACCTAACCCTTCCACCTGGTGCAGGCCTTTGTATAGATACAATTCATGGACCGGAGTACCTGGTAAGTCTTTCCTCTCAAAACTGATTCATTATTGATTGAAGCATTTGATGCATTTAAATATCTGAAACAATATCACGTGTCATGAATTACCCAGGCATTTTTAGCTCTTTCAATCGATAATTGAATTACCTCTTTTGTCAAAGTGGCTACATGGCATCCTGAGAAAATACATTTTATGCACAAATTGGTCTAGTCTTATTGCCACTAGATCTGTTTTTTTTTTTCCGGACTCGTGTACGATCCTTCATTACCCTTCTGTACATTCTTAAAGTTCATCATTCTTCCTTCCTTTCTTTTCCTTTCTTCATCCATTTTCAACAAATGCCATATTCTGAACATGAACCTAGGACTTTCCACGATAATTTCCAGTTTTTTACCACTTGAATGGGCCTCAGGCTAACATCCTTTCTTTCTACTTCCATTTTCCTTTTTTCTCGTTTTGAAGGGCAGCCAATGTCTTATTCTGAATGTGAGCGTGGTGGGACTTTCCACGATCCATCCCCAATCCCTTGCCACCTGACTGCTAATTCTTTACCATCTGATTAGACCTCTGGGGAAAAATTCAACTTTGTGAAAGCTCTAAATCAAACCAGGTCATGCGTTTAGATAGTTGCTTTATAAAATTGTATTAGTTTTTCTGTTACACTAACTCAAGCAAACCCACCAAAATTATAAATTTTTTCAGTTCACCACCTTACTCTTCTACAATGATTTGGTTTTAAAACCACCAATGTAGTAACCCACCTAAATCATTGGTTTTTTACAATGCCACAAGATCTGGAGTTTGTTCTCTAATATAAAATTGAGAACAAAATACAAACATTCATAATCTCAGTTTCAGGTTTGGTTTGTCTTTCTTGGGAATAGGATAGTGATTTTTGTTGTTTTGTGTTGAAGTATCTATCATGGCCAACGGTATGCAATATGTAGCGGGTCATGGTACGAATTTGTGTATGCAATTCTCCGCTTAGAAAATTTTGATTCGAGGATGGTAGCTTGCTTTGTTAAACAAGTTTGGTCATTGCTACGGTGTCAACTTTTCTTGGGTGCTCATACAGTTTTCCAAAGTGTATTGTAGAAAACTAGAAAGCATAGGGCTAATTATGCATTTCAATATTTTTTTCCATACAAAATATTAAATACTTTTTTTATGTTTTTTATTTTTTTGCTCCATTTTTCGTATTGGGAATCATGGTTTCATTTCACCTTTTATTGACATGTATTTAGTTACGATAAAGTCATTGACTCATGTATACTATTGTGCGTCTCCTTTCACTCAACTGTGCACATTGCATTGCGTATTGCATAAATGCACTTAAAGGGACTTTCTATCCCACATATTTGTAAGCGGTATGTCAATTTAGGGGAATTGGTTCGCAGATGCACCAAAATCTGTTTGCAAGGACTGTATGATAGTTTGAGGGGGGCCCAAGGAATTGCACAAATATGAAATCTATACAGAGAGTAAATCATTAATCAGAAACTTTTTGTTCATTATTTTTTTTTATTGCTCCTAGTATAGCACTATTGAATCAATAATCAATATTTGATACTTCAAATTTCAAATCTCACATATAGTAATTGTTAATAGCCCATATCAAGCTGTACTGGTCATTACCAATGTCGAGGGTGTTTAATTTTCAAACATGAAACATGTCATTTCTTTGAAAGGAAGAAAACAGTAGAGAGATAAATCATCATCATCCGATTAAGCAAATTGTCTAATAGGTCATATTCATTTAGGATAGTTTATGGGCAAGAGCTTGCGAATCTATGAGATGCTTCATGAAGCCTGTATCTGAACTTTAGTAGGCCTAGTTTCAAACCTTTGTACTGAAAAGAAAAGTGGACAGAGAATGGGAATACCAAGTGCTGACACCATACTCTGTATGTGCTATTGTCATAGTGTTACATACACACAAACTCCAGCTGCTAATGCTGCATCAGCGCATTGCTCTCTTTTCAGAGTATACATAACAAATTTTCGAACTAATTTTCAAACAACTTTTCATATAACTATTTGGCTCTTATATCTGTACGGTGTTTAAAGGATGGCTGTCTATTTATGTTCACATATTATTATTAGAGCTTTTCTAGCATAATCTTTTGGCAAACCAACTGGTATTACAAGGAACCATCACATCTTTGTGGTTTCAACCAGTCTTAAGGAAAAAAATGAGCTGTAGTCATGAATTGCACTAGTTTGCAAGTTAGACTCAAACTACCAGCTTTGGATTTCTCTTTTTTTTTTTTGATATTTTGTAAAGGGTTATTAAGTTCTTGACCTCAAGAGCCCCAGGTGCACTCACTCAAAGAGAGCCTTGACTCTTGGAGCAGAGATTCTATAAAAAGATGGAGAGCTTACTGGGTCAATCAAAACCAACTCTGTAGCACTTCGGGTTCTCTCAATTTCATCCCAGTCCATTCCATGATAAACGGGCTTTGCAGATCTATAATGTAATTCAAAAGAAAATAAATATTTGATGTTTGGTCTATGCTATTGAAGTGTGCAAATTTTCTAACTATCTCTGTAAATGGAAATTATGTCCCAATTAAGCTTTAGGTATATGTAGAAAGAGATAATTGAGAGAGCAAAAACCCTAACTTAATTGATTTATTCAGATACTAGAGAGATATATATATAGTCATACAAATAGGGGTATGGTTAACGGGTCACAGCCCATTAACCCAATACCCAATAGACTTAATCTAACACTCCCCCTCAAGCTGGAGCATAAATATCCACCATGCCCAGCTTGTCACATATAGTAGAAAACACCTTTGAAGAAGTAGCCTTGGTAAGAATATCAGCAAGTTGTTGTGAGGACGGAGTGAATGTGAGAGATACTATCTTCTTCTCCCAAGCATCTCTGACAAAATTGCAGTCAACTTCAATATGTTTTGTCCTCTCATGAAACACAGGATTCTGTGCAATATAAATGGCAGACTGGTTGTCACAATGCATTGGCATGGGTCCAGACTGAACAAAACCAAGCTCTGTCATAAACTTTCTTAGCCACACCATCTCACAAGCAGTGTGAGCCATTGCTCTATATTCGGCCTCTGCACTAGATCGTGATACTACATCTTGTTTCTTACTTCTCCAAGTCACAAGATTACCTCCAACAAAAGTACAAAATCCTGAGGTTGACTTTCGGTCTCCCATGTCTCCTGCGTAGCCAGCATCAGAGAAAGCTAGTAGAGAGGTATCATCACGCCACAAATCAACATTTGCCTCCATTGGAGTGCTTGTAGGTTTGCATTCGAAGAGACCTGCTTCTTCTAGTAAATCTAGCACATACTTTCTTTGGGACAACAACATGCCATGTTTTTTATATGCAACTTCAATCCCAAGAAAATACTTTGGCTTTCCCATGTCCTTAGTGACAAAATGACGGTTTAGATACTCCTTAGTCTCAGCTAAGGCAACAGAGTCACTCCCAGTCAGCAGAATATCATCAACATATACGGCTAAAATAAGCAAACCAGTTGTTATGCGTCGAAGAAAGATAGAGTGATCAGACTGACAACGTTGAAAACCAACATTAGAAATAACCTTGCTGAACTTATCAAACCAAGCTCGAGGACTCTGCTTTAACCCATAGATGGCCTTTCTCAGCCTGCAGATAAGATTCTCCCCCTGAGCAACATACCCAGGAGGTTGCTCCATATAAACCTCCTCGTCCAAATCACCATAAAGGAAAGCATTCTTCACATCTAGTTGGTGCATCGCCCAATCCATATTAACAGCCAGAGAGAAAAGAATTTTGATGGAGTTGAGACGAGCAACGGGAGAAAAGGTTTCAAAATAGTCAATACCATATGTCTGGGTATATCCTTTAGCAACCAGGCGAGCTTTATATCTATCAACAGACCCATCAGGACGATATTTCAAGGTATACACCCATCTGCAGCCAACCACAGTCGCTCCAGCAGGTAGAGAGACCAAATCCCAAGTCCCTCTAGAAAGCAGTGCATTCATCTCCTCATCCATAGCCTGTTTCCAGACAGGTACTAACAAAGCTTCCTCATGTGACCTGGGTAAAGATTTAGTGGACAATGACAAAGCAAACTGACGAAATGATGAGGTGAGACGGTCATAAGAGACAAAAAAAGAGATAGGATATTTTGGGCAAGACCGTTTACCTTTACGAAGAGCAATAGGAACATCTAAGTCAGAAGAGATATGAGGCTCGACATGAGATGGACCTACAGCTGGAGAAGAAGAGTCAGCAGGAGCAGAGACAGGTGTATGTACTTTAGGACGGCGAGAGTATGTCAGTAGAGGCTTTGGTGCAGTAGCCTTAGGAGCAGATACCGGAATAGTAGTGGGAGCCGTAGAAGGTAGTGGCACCTGTGGACTGACAGAGGTAGTGGAGCCAGAGGAAAAATATGGGACAGACTCAAAGAAGGTAACATCAGCAGAAACAAAATATCTCCTGGTGGTCGGATGATAGCACCGATACCCTTTTTGAGTACGTGAGTATCCAACAAACACACACTTAATGGACCTAGGAGACAATTTATCCAAACCAGCAGTCAAATCTTGAACAAAACACGTACAACCAAAAACTCGAGGAATCACAGAAAAACGTTTTTAGCAGGATAAAGACAGTGGAATGGTATCAAACCATCAAGAACAGAGGAAGGCATGCGATTAATCAAATAACAGGCAGTGAGGACAGCATCCGACCACAAGTACTTTGGAATATTCATATGTATCATCAGTGTTCTAGCAACATCGAGAATATGTCTATGCTTCCTCTCAGCAACTCCATTTTGTTGTGAAGTGTGAGAGCATGAAGTTTGATGAATAATACCATTAAGAGCACAAAATTTTGAAACGTCATTTTTCATATATTCCAAAGCATTATCAGTACGAAGAATATGAACAGAAGTAGAGAACTGGGTTTTTATTTCATTGTAAAAAAGTTCAATAACATGCGAGACTTCAGACCTCTCTTTCAACAAATATAGCCAAGTCATGCGAGAGAAATCATCAACAAAAACAATGAAATATCGAAAACCCTTCACAGAGGGAACACGACAAGGACCCCAGACATCAGAATGAACTAACTCAAACGCAAAACTACTGCGTTTATCGACACGACTCTGAAAAGAAGCACGATGGTGCTTTCCCAGTTCACATGACTCACAACCTAAAGAAGAAAGAGAAGACTGAACAGGAACTACCGATCTAAGTTTCTGTAGTGAAGGATGACCCAGACGCCAGTGCCACAGTAAGGTAGAATCAGGCTGTACTGCAACAAGACCAGCACCCGACACACTGTCGTCCAAATAGTACATACCTCCTCTCTCTCATGCCCCGAACCAATCGTCATCCCAGTTGCTAGGTCCTGAAAAACACAATAAGAAGGAAAGAAGGTGACTTTACAGTTATTGTGCTTTGTAAACTTGCTAATGGATAATAAGCTAACATAGAATTAGGAGCATATAATTCAGTGAGTTTCAAAGAGGAAGTAGCATGAACTACTCCAGCACCAAGAACTGGAGAAAGTGTACCATCAGCGATGCGAATAGAGGGAAACTTATCAGAAAGATGTAAAGAGACAAAACGATCCTTTATACCTGTCATATGGGATGAGGCTCCGGAATCTAGTACCCATGGTTCATGAGGAGAAGCTATGTAAGCATCCATACCTGAAGAGGATGCATGAGTAGCCGAATGATTGTTCTGAGAGAGCTCTAGCTGGCGTAACCTCTCATAATCTGCCTGAGAAATCTGAACAGTAAGAACAATAGTAGCTGGATCACTAGAAATAGTAGTAGAAATAGGTGAGCGAGTCGACTCGGCATCGGCTACTTGGGCCCATTGAGGGCGACCAAACTTCTCCCAGCACTTCTCAGAGATATGATTGGTCCTCCCACAGTGACCACACTGACGTGAACCCCTATCAGAATCACCCTGTCTCCCACTAAAAGAGCCACGTCCTCCCAAAGAATCACGACCACGACCACGACCACGACCACGACCGCGGCCTCTGCCTCTACTAGAGAACATGGCAGACTGATCCACTGAAGGTGGAGACGGTGCAGAAGTATCAGAAGAAACACCAGTAGAGACCTGCATGACTCTGGAGAATGTAGCAGTCAGTGAGGGGATTGTATCTCCACCCAATATCTGTCCTCTCACCTGGGACTGCAAGTTAGGGTGCAATCCAGAAAGAAACTTGGACACTGTCAAGTCACGGCGATATCCCAACAGCGTCGCCGCATCAGCGTCTGCAGGCTGATGCATCTCCAGTTCGTCTATCAGTCCCTTTAACTCACCAAAGAACTCCGGAACTGACCTATCTCCCTGTTTGAGCGTAAACAGTCGCTCATAAATCTCAAATACACGGGAAGCATTCTTCTCATTCCCGTACATAATCTTCAGGCTGTCCCACATCTCCTTCGCAGTTCAAAACCTAGTCCTAAACTAATAACACATTAAATTCAAATCCGAATCCTAGTCCTAAACCAATAACACCTTAAATTTAAATCCAAATTCTAGTTCAAAACAAATAACACCCTAAATTAAAATCCAATAAAAAGTCCGAGTCCAAATCAACAATCCTCAACCAATAAACCCCCCTTGCTTGGAGAAAGGCGGCTAGGGTTTCAAGCTCTGATACCATGTAGAAAGAGATAATTGAGAGAGCAAAAACCCTAACTTAATTGATTTATTCAGATACTAGAGAGATATATATATAGTCATACAAATAGGGGTATGGTTAACGGGTCACAGCCCATTAACCCAATACCCAATAGACTTAATCTAACAGTATAGTTAAATCACCTCATTTGATTTGACGTAATAAGTACCATTTATTGATTCTGAAATGCATAAATAATAATTTAAACCCTATGTTATACAACATAGAGGCACGCGTGCATGACACACACATGTACATGTTGAAATTAATTACTTACATGAGACCAATAATTCTTTTTTCATTTATATGTTAAATCAAATTTCTTATAACATCTTTTTGTTTCTTTTATTATGTATATTATAAGACAAATTTTCAATTTTAACCTATTTAGAACATTTATTGCACAAATCAATCCCTTTTGTACTTATTTTTCAAATTCAACCCAGTTTCAGCCATTTTCAGCCACCTGACTGAAACTGAGTCGAATTTTAAAAAAAAACTTACGAACTTCACGGGACCACATGGCTGAAACTGGGTCGAATTTGAAAAATAAGTATAAAAAGGGTCGATTTTTGCAATTAAGTTTGCAAATAGGTCGAAACTGAAAATTTGTCTTATATTATAAATTATAAAACTGCTTATTTTTTAAGTAGATATGCAAACAATCTCTAAAATTATAGTTATGAACTAAGTAACAATCTCTAAAATCATAGTTATGTTCTGAGTATATGCTAAAATGAACCTGACCTTTGTCCAACAAGTTCAGAAAGTGGATGTGTAGGATATGCGACGAAGAAATATTTGATGAGTTTTTTGAGTTGAAACATGTATTATATAATTGAGTGCGCATTTAAATAAATGAATGTATATATTGAAGAGTGTCCAAGGATTGTCGTTGCCTGATACGGGTATACGGGTATGGGATGTGTTGGGTATAGTATCAGTTCCTAATAGAAGTGTCCATGCAACATAGTTTTGAGTCTTTAATCTTAAGCATCAAATCGCATCCTTTACTGTGAGGCTTCAGAAGCCACCCAGTATTCTGAAGGATTTTTTTAGTTGCATCTTCTTGACAACTTTGGCAAGAGCATGTTTTGCTTATGGTGGTGAGCATAGTCCAAGAAATTACTGACAAAACCTGTCAGTTTCTTCTGATTATTTTTGTATGAAACAACATAAATAGTGGAGAGTTTGTAATAATATTTCTGCCATTTTGAAGTAAAGTGTCAACTCTCTTCTATGTCTAAAGATTTTATGTTTAGAACATCACTGGTTAAACATCTAAAAGCTTGCCAGTGGACCTGTAGCCTATAAGCTTGATGGCTAAGGCAGATTGTTCATGAGCATCTCTAGATTGAATTATGAAACGTTTGTCATGAATTTTGGATGTTCATGAGCATCTCAGTTTCGACAGTGCTGCGATGCACACCTTGTGAGGTGTCCTTATATAGTTAAACACTTGAACCATATTTTCCGTAAAAAAAAAGGTTAATTTACATTATGACTTAGGGGGACAATTGCACCACTAATAACTTGAAATCTGCCTTATGATTTCTTCTTAAGTTGGCACCCCCACCCCACAAAACAACAGCCCTCCCTGCTGGTTCTGCGCATGAAATATCTGCACCCGAATACACTCACTTGTACTTATTGTTCACATTACATGCCAAATATAAAATGTATTGTGTTGCATTCCCATCAGGTACTATAGTTTTACAATACTAGTATAGTGCACGTGGTTTACACGTGGGCATACTTGTGAAATAATTAATTAGTATTATCATTTTGATAAAAAATCAAAATTTTGTAGCTAATATTAATAAATGTGATATTTTGGTAGTTATTCTTTTAATAAATCTTAAATACTTTTTTGGATGACACTTAGGTTCTTGCTAGGAAGTTCAGACAAAAACCCTAAACCTGATGCTCACGATGCACATTAATCCTCATGTTTAATATTTTTAAATTAAAAATATAATGATAGCTACACTACTTCACTTATATTATTTCACTTATGTTATTTCTCCATTACAAAAGAGAAATTTTAGTGCCCTACAGTTACAAAGGGACGTGCATTATTGAAAGATGCACTTTATTCTATCAAAAATTTAAAAAAAAAGGATAAATATTTTATCTTTTGTGTCGTCAACAATATTAGTTTGACCTGAAGGGTTCATGCACCTTCCGGTAAATATAATATTAATATGTTTAATTATATAAAATTAAAAAAAATTTAGATTCTATTTGTAATTTGTTTAAAATTATTTTAAAATATTTTTTATGAACTATTATTTTATATGTTATATTATTATTTATCTTTATGAACTATTATTTTATATGTTATATTATTATTTATCAATGTATGTTTTTTATTTGTCGTAAAACAATCATATTATATAATTTATATATTTATCAATGTATGTTTTTTATTTGTCGTAAAACAATCATATTATATAATTTATATATGTGTATGTGAATATAACCATCAAATTTACACTCAATTTTATACAACTAACGCACAAATTTAAATATAATTGCAAAAGAAGAAAACAAATGAGGGAAGAATCTTGAATTGAGTAACTTATGCTTTGACTTTCATAATAAAAACCTTATGCATTAAAATTCCTAGTAAAAGATTTATGCATTGAATTAATGCTAGTGGATGAGGGATAACGGATCATTAATTAAGTGAATTGAGGAATTATCAAACATAGGAATTATAAATATTAAGAGGGGCAAAATAGGAAGTCAAGTTTTGACACCAATATTCTCTTTTATAAGTAGTATAGATTATTAGTTTTATTTTAAGGTAATAGTACCGCAACCCCTTCCCCCCCACCGCGTGCGTTTTCCTTCCGGAAATGGTTTTCCGAATCTGCCACTGCTTTTATGGGGAAAACTCAGTTGTTGAATTGTATTTCTTCAAGTACGTTGTTATTCTTGCTGATGAAACACCTTTGCTCCACGAGGGGATTAGGCTACTCAACAACAGGTTATCATTATCAAGTTAAATTTTTGCTGATGAAATACCTTATTAGCTGGGTGGGGGGATTAGGCTACACATTGGTTACCATGTGAACTTCTGCAAATTGATTTTGTTTGTTCTTTTCACTGAATAAGTAACCTCTCCTGTTTGCAGCTATAATTCTCGGCTCGAAAGCTAGTCTTTCGTCTACTGTCAAATGTACTACTTTTAGTTTAGATCCTAGATGCTAATTATATGCAAACAGGTTGCTGACACATGGGAATCTCTGGATGGATGGCTAGATGCTATCCGGCTTGTTTATACCATCTTTG
>NC_033803.1:42103834-42105283 GCF_001876935.1 Asparagus officinalis
CTGGCATAATTACTCGTTGATGCATACCACCTCTGGATCACATGGATGAGACGAATCTTATGGCATATTCGCTAATATTTGATCCAAAGCTTAATCTATATTTTCCTGTTATCATTTGTTCGATAGTCTAGCCAAACCATGGATGTTGTTAAAGTATCTGATCGCCTACCCCCACCTCCCTTCCCCCTTTTTTTCCCTTGTCCTTTTCCGCGTAGCATTTTTAAACTTTGTACATTTCTGTGTTGTTTTATAGTTGTCCATCAAAGAGCTATGGAAGAACGAATATTTTATTGCAAGCATGTCTTGCGAACATTATTTCATCTCAATTCGACTTTCATGAATTATAGTTTTATGAGTTGAATCTGGAGAGTTGCTTTCTTTGCCTAGACAGATGTACTTGATAATAACTTCGTTTATTCTTTGGTCCGTCAAATTTTACTCTGACTAGACACATTGATGTAGATAATCTTAGGCTTTATTTCTTCAGAAGAAAATTAGTTTATTTTCTTTAAAAATGATCATTTAGATTCATGTGATGAATTAAATATTCTACATATGACCTTAGAAAATGTACGAGGAAATTATCATGCGTAGAATTAATTGTAGTAAAGTGAGATCAATTTTCCGTTTGGATCAGTGTATCTTAACGATAGAAGATGTTCTTCAAAAAAAATTCAGTGGTTGGTCCGTTACAAATGTTACTACGAGCGGATAAAGTATCTCCAAGTACAAACCAAAGTGTTTGTTCGCTGTGATTGTATGAGCGGCCAATAATTTTTGAGTCCTTACTAGCTTGATGAGATAAGATTAATTTTTAGTTCTTAATTAACTTGAGAACTTGGAAACACAATTATCATCAAATTGACTAATTTGTATTTATTACAAAAGAAAACTCGAGTATCATTCTCAACTATTGTTAAATATAGTAGTTTAGTGTACCTTGCTTTCCTTTATTTTAGTTCCACATCGATTAGGATTTTAGAGTCTCTTTTCTTGCTTGTGTATTTAAACAATTCAATGCAAGGAATAATTGAGTCTTTTTTTCTTTTTAAAAGCTCTATTCTTATAAGATATCAGAACCTTGTTATTAGCTCTAGAGAGACCTTTTCTCGATCTCGAGTCGCGAGGTGTTTCGTCGCAAGCCCCACTTATCTCCTCGTCGGCCTTGACACTGGCTTTGACATCAACTCCACTTCTTGTCAAGCCAACTCTAGCAAGACTCTGAAATCCTTAGAACCCTAGCAATAAATAAATAAATAAATAAATCCAAGCAGAAGAAGAAGAAAGAAAAAAAATCAGTGATTAATTTCATGGACTCTCTAGCGATCAATCTTTCCATCGGCAGCATGACCCTCTCCTTCTAGCAAGACAACGGCTCAGCCCGCTGCTAAAGCCGTGCCTAAGCTCGCTGCACATCACCATCATCGACCACTATAAGTCGCCATTATC
>NC_033803.1:42105293-42129613 GCF_001876935.1 Asparagus officinalis
ATGTCGTCGTCAATCGCTGGTCGCTGCACGTCGCCATCACAGTTGCACCCAAATCCGAACCACTGTTTGACAACACAATCACCTGCCGAACGACGCCAACTGTTGGGGATTTTATGGAGATTAATCTGCGGAATTAAACACTAAACGAATAATGGCACTAATGAAAATACCACAAGCAAACAAGCACTAAGATTTAACGTGGTTCGGCAAATCGTGCTTACGTCCGCGGGGCAATCCAGAGAGAAATATTTCACTATGAATTAAGAGTACAATCCCTCCAAGTAACACCTCAACTTGAGGATTAAATCACAAGAGAAAGATACGGGGTTACCTTTAGGGCACCAAAACCCTAAAACATGTCTCACCAAAAATCTCAAATTCCCGTGGAGAAATCAACATCGTACCCTCGACGGCGTCGTCGTTCTGAAGACAACGGCTTTTGAATCACTGCAATCGGACACCTGAGCTATCCGAAATCTAAACTTTTCTCTTTTTTCTTCTCTCTTTTCTCTCTCCTCGTGGTACTGTAGCACCCCTGTGGTTACTGTAGCCCCAAAGTACTATTCACCAAAAAAAAACTGTTGATATAAATATTGATCTCAGGGCTCTCTTATATATAATTCTCCAAAGCTATTCCTATTTCAAATAGATCCTCCAAATCCTCTTCTATATAGAATCCTAATTCATGTAGACTTCTTATAGATAAAATTCTAATTCATGTAGACCTCCTCATATAAGGCCTTATCTTAGGCTGGACCCACAACAATCTCCCCCTCCAGCCCAACGAGGGAGTACGCCAATCTGTAACTACTCATCGGGAGTTCATGCCGGCCAATCGCCAACACAACTCGGTCTTCTCTATGGAAACAGTCTTCATTAAAAAATCTGCTGGATTTTCATCTGTGTGAATCTTCTGTAACTTCAGCTCTTCTTTCTCAACAGCTTCTCTAAGCCAGTGATATCTCACATCAATGTGTTTCGCCCTGGAATGGAATGTAGAATTCTTGATCAAATCAAGAGCACTTTGACTATCAATGAAGATTTGATAATTGTCTTGCTGTAAGCCTAACTCCTGTAGAAATCTTCTCAACCAAATCATCTATTTACCGGTTGCTCCATGTAGAAAACTTCTGCAGCTGCAATATATTCCGCCTTTGTTGTAGATAAAGCAACACACTTTTGCAATCTGGACTGCTAAGATACTGCTCCCCTTGCAAAAGTGAACAACCAAATTGAGGTAGACTTCCTGTGATCAAGATCACCTACCATATCCGCATATGCAAAACCATATAATACTGTCTTCGAACCTCCAAAACTCAAACACAATCTAGAACTGCCTTTTAAATATTTTAAGATCCATTTTACACCTTCCCAATGAACTTTCCCTGTATTAGAAAGAAACCTGCTCACAACACCAACTGCATGAGCTATATCTGGCCGAGTGCAAACTATGACATACATCAAACTCCCTATAGCCGAAGAGTAAGGAATATTCTTCATCTCACTCTTTTCCTCATCTGTAGTTGGGCAAAATTTCTTGCTAAGCTTCAAATGACCTGCAAGAGGAGTACTGACTGACTTGGCATCTTTCATGTTCAATCTATCAAGTAACCGTTCAACATATTCTCCTGTGATAACCACAACTTCCTGGATTTCCTGTCCTGAGCAATATCCATACCAAGAATCCGCTATGCCGAGCCCAAATCCTTCATGTCAAAGGTGTTTGCGTCGAAAATTGTTGTATTCATTGCTGTATTCATTACAACTTTAGTCGTTACAATGAAATCAAAAAAAAGATTGTCTTTTTATAAGACTTTTACACAATGAAAACAAAAGTTACAACTCTCGTCAAAACAAACGCAGAGATCGTTTATCGGTCTTCTGCTTGCGTGGGTCTTTGGCCTGTGACGGGAACGTCAATATCCGTGGACTACCTAGCACTCAGATATGTTCCGGAAAAATCGGACAGAGCTTCGTCGATCCGCGAGGAGATCTAGAAGCCTGAAGCGTCTATCTCGGCTAAAATGAGATATCTGCTCTTCTTAGTGATTACCGGCGAAGGGTAATACTAAGGAACGGGTACGGGTGATGAAGAATCCGATGAAGACCTCGCTCGATCACTCTTCACTGCAGCAGGGCTTCGCCAACTCTCCCAAAAATCCAGATCTTCAAAAATGAGGCCTTAGGGGGCTATTTATAGGCAATAGGAGCACCTAGGGTGCCTAGACACCCCTGGGGTGTTTCGGCTTTCCCGAGACACCCCGGGTGTCCCAACTCAGCCTGAGACGCTCCGTTGCGTATGTTTGATTGTTTTCGTCGTAAATTCTTCGTCCGAACTCGGATTTGAGTGATTCCAAGTGTGTTGGATGCTTGACGAAGAGTTCGATCCATTCCGGTGGTTGGACTATCTGTAGAGTGATCGAGACATGAAGGGCGTTGTCCTTTTTGTGAACATTGCCGGGTTCCCGATTGGCCCGGGTCTTCGTTGTTCCGAAACCCTATCAACTCACGTAGTACGTCGATTCACTTCAATCGTTCATCGACGTCAATTGGACTCCTGTGGATCGGATAGTGACGTTCATCGTCGCTCTTTAACACTGAACCGTTCGTGGAGACCTATAGGCAATTTTCAATGCCTACAGATACCCCCTCCAAAGCGTTCCGGACTCGTTTCTTTTATAGAAGAGGCTGGAATACTTTGGATGTGATTGGTCTAGCCTTCAGTCGGCGTAAGGACCTGTAGTTAGCTTCAACTCTTGGCTCCTTCGATTTTCGGTCTATTCGATGCTTTGACGAATAGCCGAAGTTCTTCCGGCGCTGCGTTTATCGCTTGGCCGTCGTCGGAGTCTCGAGTCTGCAGCTGATGAATTGAGTTTGGCTCGTGTCATTGAGTTGACTTTGAACTACCTCCGTCACATTGTGTTTGACTTAGGGTTTCAGATCATCGTGTGTTGACTTTTTGTCGCAACGCGTTGACTGGCATTGACCTAGGGTTACGCGTTGACCGGTGTTGCCCCTTAGGGTTTTGGATCGTCGAACGTTGACTTGTGTTGCAACGCGTTGACTGGCGTTGACCTAGGGTTACGCGTTGACCGGCGTTGACCCTTAGGGTTTTGGATCGTCGAATGTTGACTCTGTTTGCAACGCGTTGACTGGCGTTGACCTAGGGTTACGCGTTAACCGGCGTTGACCCTTAGGGTTTCGAATCGTCAAACGTTGACTTGTGTTGCAACGCGTCGACTGGCGTTGACCTAGGGTTTCGCGTTGACCGGCGTTGACCCTTAGGGTTTTGAATCGTCAAACGTTGACTTTGGTTGTAACGCGTTGACTGGCGTTGACCTAGGGTTACGCGTTGACCGACGTTGACCCTTAGGGTTTCGAATCGTCAAACGTTGACTTGTGTTGCAACGCGTTGACTGGCGTTGACCTAGGGTTACGCGTTGACCGGCGTTGACCCTTAGGGTTTCGAATCGTCAAACGTTGACTTTTGTTGCAACGCATTGGCTGTCGTTGACCTAGGGTTACGCGTTGACCGACGTTGACCCTTAGGGTTTCGAATCGTCAAACGTTGACTTTGGTTGCAACGCGTTGACTAACGTTGACCTAGGGTTACGCGTTGACCGGCGTTGACCCTTAGGGTTTCGAATCGTCAAACATTGACTTTGGTTGCAACGCGTTGACTAGCGTTGACCTAGGGTTACCGCGTTAACCGGCGTTGACCCTTAGGGTTTTGAATCGTCAAACGTTGACTTGTGTTGCAACGCGTCGACTGGCGTTGACCTAGGGTTTCGCGTTGACCGGCGTTGACCCTTAGGGTTTTGAATCGTCAAACGTTGACTTTGGTTGTAACGTGTTGACTGGCGTTGACCTAGGGTTACGCATTGACCGGCGTTGACCCTTAGGGTTTCGAATCGTCAAACGTTGACTTTGGTTGCAACGCGTTGACTGGCGTTGACCTAAGGTTACGCGTTGACCGGCGTTGACCCTTAGGGTTTCGAATCGTCAAACGTTGACTTTGGTTGCAACGCGTTGACTAGCGTTGACCTAGGGTTACGCGTTGACCGGCGTTGACCCTAGGGTTTTGCGCATCGAATGTTAATTGGTGTCGATTTTCATCAAGACATCCAATAATTGATGAAAACAAGCGAATTCGGGTCCATATATAGGCATACGGGGACAAATGGGACCCGAGACACCCGTGGGTGTCTCACCCTTGGCCGAGACACCTTGGGGTGTCTCGGCCAAGGCCGAGACACCCTAGGGTGTCTCGGTTCTAGGGCCGAGACACCCCCCCCTTTTTTGTCTTTTTCTCTTTTGTTTGTTTCCCCTATTGTTTCCCCCTCTTTTCAAAATTCAAAAAACAAGGATTCCCTCTTAAACTCCTTCTTCTCCCTCTCATCCTTCCACCATTGTTCCTCTCCAAAACCCATACCAAGTTTTCGGATTTTTATTCCCCTCTTGGCCGAGTTTGATCTCCTTTCAAGCTAGGGTTCCTCCTTCATCCTCAAGCTCAAGAAAAGCCTCTTGATTTGGTAAGTTTCCCTTCACAAGATATCTTTTTTTTTGACAAGATTGTAGCTTTATGTTACCATGAGTTAGAGGATAGGCTCTTTGATGATGGGTTGTGTATGCACAAGAATTTGGGGGGTTTTATGCAAAGTTACAAATAGGGCCGAAATTTTGTGGGGCTTTGTTGCAAAATTGGACTGAAATTAGGTCTTGGATTGCATGTCCACTTGGTCGAAAATTTGAGGGGTGCTTTATGCAAGAAAACCAATGTTGTTTGAGGGGTTTATTTGCAAAAAAGCAACCCACAAAGTGTAGAGGGGTTTATTTGCAAAAGGGCTGAAATTTAGGGCTGAAAATTGGGGGGCCTTTATGTAAAGTTACAATATGGCCGAAAATTGGAGGGGGCTTTTATGCAAAATTGCAACCCACAAAGTGTAGAGGGGTTTATTTACAAAATTGGCTAAATTCTACAAAAGGGCTCATTTGTAAAATTAACCAAAATTGTGGGGGTATCGGGGGGTGCTATATGATCAGATATGATGACCATGACCCAACCCGAGCGTGTCCTTGACCCGAATTTTAGCCTTGAACACGAAGGGTATTTTGGGTATTTCACCAAAATTCACCGCGAAAAATGACAATCATTGTTTCGCATGCACGAAATTTGTAGGTTTAACTAGACTTCAATTATGAAATCCTATTTATACATAGGATTTTAATTAAAGTTCTTAATTTCCCTTTTAAATTTCGTGTATTCATATTTGTACCTGACTTGCTGCTTTTTGTTGCAGATTTCAATGTCTCCACGCCGATCTCGACCTCGTAGGAGTCGTTCTCATTAGCAGCATAGCGAGGAAGAGGTTCCCGCGACGTCTTTTCCAGCGGCCTCTTTCTTTGGGGGTGAGAATTCACATTTTCCGTATCCCTGATTGACCTCTTCGCGGGTCATGAAGGAAGAACCGACACCCTCCTTCGCGGGGGTTAAGGTTTCAGACTTGTCTTGCTTAGCCAATTCAAGTCTTCTGGTATATTATCGGACAGAGCTTCGTCTATCCGCGGGGGGATATAGAAGCAGAGCTTCGTCGATCCGCGTGAGATCTAGAAGCTATAAGCGTATACCTCGGCTAAAACGAGGTAATAGCTCTTCTTAGTATCAACGCTAAGGCCAATACTAAGGATCTGACGGGCGATGAAGGCTGATGTAGACCACTCCTCCTCTTGTTGAAGCACACGGGCACTCTTCGCTGCAGCAGGGCTTCGCCAAGGTCTCCAAAATTCCTCCTCTTGTTGAAGCACACGGGCACTCTTCGCTGCAGCAGGGCTTCGCCAAGGTCTCCAAAATTCCTCCTCTTGTTGAAGCACACGGGCACTCTTCACTGCAGCAGGGCTTCGCCAAGGCTCTCCAAAAATCCCTCCCAAATCAAGGCACCAAGGGGGGCTATTTATAGGCTTTAGGAGGGGGCTAGGGGACCACAAACGTGAGGACACCCCTTGGGGTGTCTCGGGAATTTCCGAGACACCCCAGGGGTGTCTCGGAAATTCCGAGACACCCCAAGGGGTGTCCTCACTTTTGATGCCCCCCCTCTTGATTTGCCTATAAATAGACCCATTTGCCTTTATTTTGAGGAGGAGGATTTTTGGAGAGCCTTGGCGAAGCCCTGCTGCAGTGAAGAGTGCCCGTGTGCTTCAACGAGAGGAGGAGTGGCCTACATCACCTTAGTATCGGCCTTAGCGTTGATACTAAGAAGAGCTATTACCTCGCTTTAGCCGAGGTATACGCTTATAGCTTCTAGATCTCACGCGGATCGACGAAGCTCTGCTTCTATATCCCTCCGCGGATAGACGAAGCTCTGTCCGATTTATCCGGATCAGAAAGTTTCTAGATCTCACGCGGATCAACGAACCTCTGTCCGATTTATCCGGACCAGATCTGAGTGCCCCGGTGGTCCACGGATATCAACGTCCCCGTCACAGGCAAAAGACCCACGCAAGCAAGAGATGACAAACAGATCTTGCGTTTGTTTGAAAAGAGTTGTATTTATTTTGTTTTCATTGTGTACCGGTCTTATAAAAAGGCTATCTTTTTATTTCATTGTAACGATTGAAGTTGTAATGAATGCAGCAATGAATACAGCAACTTTTTCCGCAAACAGACTGGCGACCACAGTGGGAGCCAACGGCATCGCAACCGACGCCGTCGTGACGCAACCAGCACTCAAGATCGGGGTGAATGAAGAACACGAGCTCGATCAACAACAGTTCAAAGAAGGCCTCTCTTCCTCCTCCTCCAGATCCGCCTCTCCAAACGGGTACAGAAAGGTAACCTCTTTCATAAATGTTTGCAGGTCCTTCGGTTCAAAAATCCAAGACCCCGTTGCCGCCTCTGCACTTGCACCACGCGACGTCCCCACGTCGTCCAACCTGGTCGAGATCGCAGATCCGGATTCCTCTTCCGCCGAGGAGATGACTTCTGAAGACGCTCCGGCATTATCAAAGAGAGCACGACAAAGACAACGTCAACGTCTTGCTCGACAACTTGCCGAGGCTTTGGAGCCAATGGATGGGATCCGCTATAACGTGGATCTAAAATCCAGGCAACGCCAGGAGCAACCACGGCAAACAACCAGCCCCTCCTCCGAAGCAGAAACAAACAAATGGGTTCATGTCAAAAGAACCCGTTCTACTCTCGAGGAGCGAATCCAGAAGCGCCGCGCCTTGCGTGCGCATGCCCGAGCCCTGGTCCAAAAAGCACGAGAAATGCTAAAGGGAGAGGCCGTTAAGAGATCGCCGAGGTCCGAACGAGTTTGGATGCCAAAGGCCGAATCAACGCCTAAGGTAAAAGCAGGTAATATTGCTCTCCAACCTTCGTCAATTTCAGGTCCCGAACCTTCGGTAAAGCCCCACCTCAGCGTGGATCTCCCCAAATTCAAGAATCCTCTGAACAACCGTATCGACGCTCTACCCGAGAATCGAGGAAAAGCGCTTGTCAAGGAAAGCTGGGGATCGTTGAAGGAGCTTCGAGCCAACATCCAGACTGGGGGTCGTACACGATCTCCTAACAAATCGATCTCTGCAACAACCAGCTCGGCGGTGCGTGCAAAGGACCAAGAGCCCGTTAAGGTTTCACCCTCACAAAGGAGTGATTCCAAACGTGCGACTCTTGCAGAGGCCAACAAGGCAATGTTTACTCAGAAGAAGACGCGTCGGACAGACGAACGCGTTATACCTGAGAACCCATGTGAGCAGCCGATAGGTTACTCCGACGGCAACGTCAGCGAGTTTACAATCAGGCTGGGGTGTAGGCATCAAAAATTGCGCGATAGGTTCCCCCACTACACTCGTGTTAACGATGCGACGTATTGAACGTCACTAACCCGGTATCATTCAAGAATTCAAATGACACTGGTAGCAAATTGAAGCAAACCGACGGGTTTATGTGAGCCGACAGATCTCAGAATCAACCGGGATACGGGTTGACCGAAAACCCCGCGAATCACGCAATAGACCGAGCGCCCGCCGTGTCCGATCACCCCACTGATAAGAGAACAACCGTCGGGGCCTACCAGAGCTCGTCGTCAAGTATTCCAACGCATCCGAAATCACTCACGATCCGATTGGGACGGCGAATCAATGGGGCAAAAACCACCCGGAAGGCCTCGACGCAGACTGAGACACCCGCGGGCATCCCGGCAGGACGAAACACCCGAAGTGTCCTTGGCGGACGAAGACACCCCATGGTGCTCGGCAGGCGAACACCCAGAGGTGTCTCGGCCTTGGCCGAGACACCCCAAGGGTGTCCTCGGCTTGCCGAGACAGCCCCAAGGGGTGTCTCGCCATGGCCGAGACACCCCAAGGGTGTCTCGCTATGCCGAGCATCCCCAAGGGGTGTCTCGGCCTTGCCGAAGACACCCTAAGGGGGTGTTCGCTATGGCCGAGACACCCCAAGGGGTGTCATCGGCTACTGGCCGAGGACCACCCCCAAGGGTGCCGGTTCCACTTGGCCGAGACACCCCAAAGGGTGTCTCGTTTGGAAGCCGAGACACCCCTAAGGGGTGTCCTCACCAGACCCTACTCCCTTTTCTTTTCCTATACAATAGGCCCCCTAAGAGGCGCTCCATTCTCTTGGCTTGGTTTGAGAGACAATTTCAAGATCTAGAGCTTTAGCCTTTGAGATCTGAAATTTCAGAAGAGGAGCGCGAAGCCTGCCGGAGAAAGGAGTCGGGGTTTTCTAGAGACGCGCGAAGCCCTGCCCGGATTGAGAGTCAAGGATTTCTTCGTGCAGCCCCTTCATTCACCCCCCTTCTTTTCCCTTAGTGTTGCACTTATCGGTGATACAAAGAGAGCTAGTGTCTCGTTTTAGCCGAGACAAAGCTCTACCCTCTGAGATCTTCAAACGCGGATCGACGGGTTCTTTTCATATCCCTTCGCGGATAGACGAAAATCTGCCGGATTATACCGGAAAAGAGATCTTGAAGAGTCGCGGTCCACGGATATCCTGACATCCCCGGTCACAGGCCAACAACCCACGCAAGCGAGACCGCAACCAAAAACCGGAACCCTCGTGTTTATTGTTCGTTTAAGTTGTAATATCTTTTTGTTTTCATTTTATTCTGTTGTAACGCTTAGTTGTAACAGATCTCAAAAAGAGAATATCAAATGAAAACACGACTTTACCGAAAACAGCCTGGCGACACAGTGGCAGCCCAACGAATCTCGCCACCGAGATCGTCGTGACGCAACCAAGCCTTCAAGATCGCGGTTAATGAAAGAGGTCGAAATACGAGTTCGACCAGAAGAAATTCGAAAAGAATACCTCTCCTCTCCTCCTCCAAAGATCTGCCCCCCGAACGCGGCGCATGAAGACATCCGCTTCCAGAACGTCGTGGACTTCCAACCAAAGAACCCAAGAGCCCTCCGCTGCCTTGCACCACGCAAACGTCCCCATGTTGCCTCAGCGTGTCAAAAGACAGGCAATCCGGCCTCCATAACCTCAAAGCGATGGATGATGCAAACTGCTCGATTCGTCCAAAAGGGCACTCCAAAGGCGTCGTCAACGCCTTGCTAAACAACTCGCCAAGGCCAAGGGGAAGTCAAAAGATGGAGTGCGCTTATACCAGAGGACTGGAAAGTCAAGGCAGCGACAGAAGCAACGCAAGCAATCAACCTCCCCCTCCAAAACGAACGAGTGAGTGATCCGTGTCAAAGGAACCAGCTCCACGCTCGACGAGACGAATCAAGAAGCGCCGTGCTTTTACTTCGCCGCATGCCGTCTCCTAAGAAGGCGAAGAAATCACAAGAAAACGGCGGTCAAAACGCCGAACCAAAGCAAACGGTTGGGTTCCAAATCGAAACCAACACTTCCAGCAAAGAAGGTGAAACATCGCCCAAAGCTCACTCAAAAATCAGGTCAAATGTTTCACCATCACCGGCACCTTCAACGGCGCCAATAAGAAAGGGGGATCATTCAAGATCCCCAGGTTCCTTTGACAGTTCACCTCGGTCCCTTACCGGCGAATCGAGTAGAGGTACCGCGTCAAAGAACGACTGGGACCATTGAAAGGTCCCCCCCAAGTTTTCAAATCAGACTGGTGGTCGATTTAATCCCCCCAATAAAAAAAACAAAGGGAAAGCCCTATCACCGAACGCATAGGATGAGAGTGCGATTTAAAAGACCCGTTCAGTCATACGCTCAGCAAAAGGCGTAAGATTGACGGGCCACTCTTGATAAAATAACCAATTTGCATTCCCAAGGGGAAGCACACTCATCGAAGAATGAGAGTGTTATACTAAGGACACCACCAACAACTCGTAGGTGTCCAGCTATCAAGCTGAATGAGTTGTACTACATAACCACAGCTGGGGTGTGGGTAAATCTCCAGAAAGAGATATGTGCAGATAGAAAGTCCCAAAATTGCCCGTGTCAAGATCATCAAGACGTGGCTGTCGGAAATGCCGCTCAACAGTCCCCAAGAAGAATATCGTGTTCGAGAACAGACTCTCCAACCGAGGCACTTCCACAAAGAAGAAATTGCCTCCGCCGCAAAAAGAACGAGTATTCAAGATAGTGTCGTCAAACATGCACCGGCCGGGGGAATCAACACCACACTTCAGCATAGAAAGCTCGCTGAGGGTATCCGTGTATAGCACGGATGCGGCCCGGAACCAGCGCGAAGGGTTACAAAGAGTACAAAGGGCCGCTCTCTGGAAAGAAGAATCATGATCTGATCAAGATACTTGCTCCGCGCGTCGGCATCAGATGACACGCTTCAAGTGCGTGCCACCGTAAACGAACTCACTCATGAATCAGTGCCGACAAATGAAACAAAATGGCTTGAAGACGCCCTAAACTCGGGCAAAAGAAAGCTTTCAAATTCCGAAGATGGAAATGACCACAGCGGATGAGGAGATGCAGCGAT
This sequence comes from Asparagus officinalis, assembly GCF_001876935.1. Classification (NCBI taxonomy): domain Eukaryota; kingdom Viridiplantae; phylum Streptophyta; class Magnoliopsida; order Asparagales; family Asparagaceae; genus Asparagus; species Asparagus officinalis. The sequence goes on from NC_033803.1 coordinate 42,116,219, forward strand.
CAGCAAACCGCATCCTTTGACAACTCATCAAGAGGAGCCCACTCGCACCCCAATCATCAGAACCAAGAAGAGAATGAACGGGAAGGGAATAATGTCATTATTCCTCGTGTCAACAAACGACAACGAAGTGGTTTTCGGTAATGATACTGCAAAAGAAGATCCCCAATTACCTCTCCCCAAACCACTCGAAAATAGAAATCGAAGTGAAACAAAAAGATGAAAGACTTGGAGAGCAAAAATCAATGCATTGATGAATTGCTCAGAGGTAAAAAGGTCAGGTATACCGTGTCCATATCCGAGGATGGGAATCCATTCCATATCCGCAAAGTTTAATCTCTACTTAACTTTACGCTCCGTTTTTGAAAAATGGAAAGGGTTGCCCCTAACCCAACATTTTCAATCTACTTCAAAGTCGCATTTAGGAATTATTCCGGAAAATGAGCCCGCTCATGGTGCGGTCATTCGTCGCACTACTTCGCGAGCCGCCTTCGACTGTACCGCCGCTCAAGCCCGGAAGTATCAACGGCTGGATACATGGAGGACATGTTCTTAGACAAATTTCTTGATGATCGACACCGAATGTTTCGATCGACACCTGTTCGATGAAAAACAGAAGAATGGCGAGACGGTTTTGAAAACTTCGTGAAAGAGATTCCGGAACAAAGCTAGAATTGCAGGACCCGGTCAGCACGGAATTCATCCTCAACCCTGCCACAACAATTTAACAATTGGACATTCTTGAACGCCATGAGAACGGCACCGCCACGACGCTGGAAAGACTTGCAAGGTAGAGGGGAAAGAGCCGAGCGACTTCTCAAAAGGAAGAAGGCTGAAAGGCCAATACAACAGTTCCGCACAACAGAAGAACTTTACCCCTAGGGGTAAGCGGGAAAACACAAAGCAAAATGCTGAGATGCAATCAAGTGTTGAGGTGCAAGCACAGCCGCAACAGCCACAGCAGCAACAGAGGGCGCCTCACAATCGAGATGCAACAAAAGCCCAAAGGCAAAATGCCGCGGAGCCGAGTTTCCGCAAGACGCTACTCGTCAAGGAGATGAAATCCGGGATCTTCAAATACCTCGTTCAGAACACAAGATCAAGTTGCCATCCGATTCAGGATCAGTTAAGTGCCACAGAGGGTGCAACGATCCGAAATACCGTGGCATTCCACCGAGCGGTGCACCATCCACCAAGATTGCTACGCTCTCAAGTAAGATTCAGGCCCTAATCGATGTTGGGGTTATCACCAGAAGCAGCCCAAAGAAAAGAAATGGGTGCAAACATGGTATCGCATTAGTTTCGGGAACTGTTCCCTCGAAGTTGGTTCAAACCACGAGCGGTGATCAAAGCAGCAGTGAAGACGGTGAATGATGATCCTCACCAACAGCGCGTCAGAAAGCGGTCGTAAACGCACACACAACCCAAATGTGAGATTCTGTGGTTCATCCGGACTATCACAGCATGACAATGGACCGATCGTCATAAAAGAAGTCAAAAGAAAAAGGGAAATTTGTTATGGAGCTTCTGTCCATTCCAGGAGAAAGGACACAAAATCCCAACCTTCACTGTCTGAGAGAACAGGAAGGTTTGCACCCGACCGGAACGAGTATCACTACAGTACCACAGACGCTTCCGAGCAATTGGCAGCGCAAAAACCCTCTTCCCAAACTTGCAGAATTAGGAATCTCACAATTCCCCCAACACCCCATACTGCGGAGAAATGTCCAGCAAAAGGAAGAAAGGAAAGACTCCGCGGCAAGAAAGCCCAGAACCCGAGGCAGTCTCGATTTCAATCATCCGATTGGGAGAGACAAACAGGGAAATAAACGAGCTCACCGCCTCATTTCGACATCACTGGCGCAGTGCCAACATCCAGCTCGCATAATACCATATACGAACTGTTGCGCCTATCAAAGACACAAGAAAGCGGCTGCAAGAGCCTTAAGTGACTCTGAAGCTTTTCTGACCGAAATACAAGCCATCTCCAAGGGACCAGAGCCGTCAGTTCAACAATGCAACCTGGCGGCGCAACAACTTTCCCTGCAAATCTTCCTCACTAAAGAAATATCAGACGAAGAATTCAAAGCATGACCGACCCGTTGACTTTACCGTCACATGGCTCCAGGCGTTGTCAACGCGGATCCAAGTCGATCCGGGTTTCCGCTGTTATGCACAGCCATCCGATTGATGCATCATCTCGAATCCCGACTAGCAAAATTAGCATGCCACTGGCACTACGATTTATGGATTCAACACCCACGGCTAGGCCTTGGGGAAATCCGAGTCAAGTGCAGATTGGGCGATTGAGGTCGGAGGTCACTTGTTTATGTGATTGACGCGGAACCATCCTCCATAACTTAGCTGTTGGGTTCGACCTTGGATCCACGGTCAAACCCTTATAAGTCCCGTCAACTCTAACATCCAGTGTCTCAATATGTAACACAAACAATGAAGTCAAGAACGGTGTCGCGGATAAAGCAACCGTTTAAGGGATTGGAGAATACTTCACCGATTCCTTTTATACGGCGCTGATCCCGATACTGAACCATCGCCCAAGGAATCGACAGGCGGAGATGAAGCTGATACCAACCAGGGCTTGATTATGATGGTGGTTTTGTTCTTAATGACATTGTACCCATTTAATAAATCTGGACGATGAATAATCATCGGAGAAGTTGTAACTGGCCAACTTGGCGAAGAACTATCAATAAACGATGATTTAGAGTATTTGATGTTTCGGGATGACGTCACTAAAGAGCTTTGTGATAATCCCTACCTACATATGCTCTTCATCATTTGTCTGACGAAAAAGCAGGTACAAGATCCATGGGAGCGACGCTTGTGCATCCCCGCGGGAAAAATGGAGTGGAAAAGAAGTCTTCTACGGCAAAGGAAAAGAAGATCCGACACCCGATCACTTCTTAGAGGAAGAGAAAGACGAAGATAAACTGCTCCTCATCTATTCAGATATGGCAAAAGCCGCGATATGATGGAAAGTAGTATCGACTTCACACTCGGAGAAGGTCTTTTCTTTGGTCAGGCCCACGATTCAACCTCGAATGGCCTTATTAACCGAGAGGGAAAAACCCCGACGATTATTATCGGCTATGAAGAGAGGTCCTGACGCTAACTCTCCTCGGTCTAGACGACGAAATGCTTGCTGTCAAATCATTGATCAGATCGCTAAACAAGCTATGAAACGTACTCTTCCGACTCTTCGACTGGGTGTTCCGACACTAGCCTTGCGAGACGTTCAACAAGGTTGATGCTCAAATATGTCAACCGGTCGATCCTACCGGAAAGGAAGACGACCAAGTGCAACATGGGAAGATCCTTGGGTTCACCACCTAAACATGGCGTATGTGATAGGTTCGAGCAAGAGAGGCTCCTACCGAAGATCAAGTACTCCAGTGAATATGGAAATGAGGAAAAATCCTAAACCATAATTCATTAGCGATAGTCTTCTACCGCGAATGAGAAAGAAGAGTTAACTCTTCTTATTCAAGGAGTACATTGACGTGTTCGCCTGCGAATTAGAAGACATGCCAGGACCGAGCCCGAACGTAGTAAAATAAAGTACATCCGTCCTCATATCAAGATGGATCCAAACAGCAAACAACAACAAAGACGGTTTCTGTCGCAAATGATGGAGGCCGATCGAACTTGCCGAGTTCAAGAACTATGACTCGGCTTCGTTCGAAGAGGCAACATCCAGAAATGGCTAGCCCAATATGTCCCAGTCTAAGAAGAACCGGAAAGTCAGGATTTGTATCGACTCGGGATCTAACACCGTTGCCCAAAAGATGATTTTCCTCCTCCCCATCACGGATGTCATCATCGACGAATACGTGTCGGTCGAGCAGATGTCTTCACATGGATGGTTTTCTCTGGTTATAACCACATAAGATGCATCACGGATGATGAAAAGCAACACCGCATTACAGTTAACGCCCTCGGTGTCTTCTGTTACACAGTTATGCCTCCTTCGGCTTAAAGAACGCAGGTGCTACATATACGAGCTATGTCAAAGATTCTCATGGTCATCTCGAAAGACTGTTGAATTCTACGTAGATGATCTGTCGTGAAAAGTCGTGATAAAAGGATCAACATCAAGACTTAAAGACCAGTCTACTTAATGGCGAGCCTCATCAGCTTGAAGATGAATCCTACCAGTCTTTCCTCGAATGTCGAGGGAAAATTCCTGGATTCGCGTCACCACCAAAGGCTATCCACATCGATTCCTGATAACGTAAAGGCGATCAATGAATTACAGCTCCGAGAACCCTCAGGGAGCTTCAGAGGATTGCAGGGCGATTGGCTTATATCCTCGGATTTATCTCGAACCTTCCGGGGAATGCAACCGTTTCTCCAGCTCACAAAGAAGGGCGTCGGTCATCATAGGACGATTGCTTGTCAAAAGGCAGTTCGAGAGTACAAAGAAATATCTCTCAAAACCTCCCGTACTCGTTGCACGAAATGCGGGCAACCGTTCTTGAATTAATCAGCGACGACATTCATTAAGTGCATTGCTTGCGCAAGATGAGATACCGTCACGATGCAGGCGTGTATATTTAGAGCCGAACCATGTGTGGCGGCGGAATCTCGATACCCCATATATGAGAGAGAATGCCTCGCATCCTGGTTCGGCCATCCAAAAGATGCGGGCATTACTTGGTCGGACAGACCATTCCTAAAATGTCCCCCCCCCCAAAAAAAAATCTCCAAGGTTAAGCCAGTCGTGTTCAGACTCACACCAGTCCATGAGTTGGCGTCTGCAAAATGGGCTTTTACTCTGTCCCAATACGATCTGCACTCAACAACAGAAGTCAGTGAAAGGCAAGCCATCTGTGATCTCTGGCAGCTAATCCAACACGTGATCCTGGGGCGATGTATACGACGACTACCTGATGAAACTCACGAAGTCAACGCAACTTCCCCAACAACTGTGTCGTTTGTACCTTCGATGAGCCTCTAGAGCAGCTCTGTGTCCACATGATACTCCTGGCACGTCTAAGGTCTCCTCCGGGTTGGAGTGTCTTAGTTTCCCCAGGAAAACATGTGATGCCCCGACCTACTCACTAACCCAAGCCGTCTCGAAATAATCGGGCAGAGTATACGCATTGATTATCGGACTCCACTCGGCTAAGGGAGTGGGGTTGAGTACTTGACAGCCTTCGTATCTCACTGATAGTCCAACAATTCAAGGGAATTGAAGTCGCGAAAGTCAGGATCTTAATTCCATACCATAAGATGTGCATAGAGTAGGCAGACATCATTTTGAAGGAATCTTCCATCGAAACTATTCCACGCTACAGAAACGCTATGCAGATGCGTTGGCAGCATGCCGTGTCACTAGCGCAGCCTCCCGAAACAGGCAAGTTTGTTAGGTAAGGAACTCACCAACCCTAGTGCCACTTTACAGTGAAGAGGCCAAAGAAAAGAAGTTCAGAGGTAAGCACGCTACCAAATCAGCTTTTTTCGAACCACACACATTGGCGTTTCCCCATCATCGACTACGTCCTGCATGGAATATTGCCAAAAAACATAAAGGAGAGAGAGTCAATCATACGAGAGCTCCAAGATCCTACAGCAATACAGAGAATCGAACGCATATCCGGCAGGGTAGAATGGCTGATATTGCGTTGCTATCAACCAAAGAGGCCCAAGAGTCTTAGAGAGGACATGAAGGGATTGTGGCGGCGCACGAGCCTGGCCCAAACTTTAAATGAGTCGCATCAGAAGAATGGGATATCTTCTGCCTCACATGATGAGCGAAGCAATCACATATTTCCGCGGAAGTGTCATGGGCGTTCAGTGCATGCGAAATTAATGCACCAACTCCGGAGCATCTGCATCCCTCTAACATCTTGGCCGTTATACTTTGGAAATGGACATTGTGGTCCCTATAAATCCCCCTTCCGATCAAAGCGACCGGTCATTAGGGTTAGGCGAGGGTTAGGGTTAGGGTTAGGGTTAGGGTTAGGGTTAGGTGAGGGTTAGGTGAGGGTGGGGGTTAGATGTTATGGTTAGGGTTAGTCGAGGTTTAGGGTTAGGGTTCGGTTAGGGTTAGGGTTAGGGTTAGGCGAGGGTTAGGGTTAGGGTTAGGGTTCGATTAGGGTTAGGGTTTGGGTTTGGGTTAGGATTAGGGTTAGAGGAGGGTTAGGTGAGGGTGGAGGTGATGTTGAGGGTGAGGGTTAGGGTTAGGGTTAGGTGATCGAGGGTGAGGTGAGTGTTAGGTGATCGAGGGTGGGGTGAGGGTGAGGGGTGATCGAGGGTGAGGGTTAGGGTTCGGTGAGGGTTAGGGTTAGGGTTAGGCGAGGGTTAGGGCTAGGGTTAGGGTTAGGGTTCGGTGAGGGTTAGGGTTAGGGTTAGGCGAGGGTTAGGGTTAGGGTTAGGGTTCGATTAGGGTTAGGGTTTGGGTTTGGGTTAGGATTAGGGTTAGAGGAGGGTTAGGTGAGGGTGGAGGTGATGTTGAGGGTGAGGGTTAGGGTTAGGGTTAGGTGATCGAGGGTGAGGTGAGTGTTAGGTGATCGAGGGTGGGGTGAGGGTGAGGGTTAGGGTTAGGGTTAGGCGAGGGTTAGGGTTAGGGTTAGGGTTCGATTAGGGTTAGGGTTTGGGTTTGGGTTAGGATTAGGGTTAGAGGAGGGTTAGGTGAGGGTGGAGGTGATGGTGAGGGTGAGGGTTAGGGTTAGGGTTATTTGATCGAGGGTGGGGTGAGTGTTAGAGTTATGTGATCGAGGGTGAGGTGAGGGTGAGGGGTGATGGGTGAGGGTGAGTTTGAGGGTTAAGGTTAGGGTTAGGGTTAGGGGAGGGTGAAGGTGAGTGTGAGGGTGAGGGTTAGGTGATGGTGAGGTTGAGGGTTAGGGTTAGGGTTAGGGTTAGGGTTAGGTGAGGGTGAGGGTGGGGGTGGGGGTGAGGGTGAGGATAAGGGGTTAGCGTAACTATTATACGAGGGGTGTAAGGAGTTCACAAGGCTTTCTTTTATGCTGAGGCTTATTCATATTCAAAGGATAATATCTTATCCGCATCTCCCGCCTATTTTTGTGCATGAGGAGATCTTGGCCTTTGATTGATAAATCAAAGGCCAAGATCTCATTAGGAGATATTAGGAACCCTCTCATTAGTAGAGGATCCGGATCCGATTAAGTACAGCGGGTAGGTGCTGCCGAAATTTTGACGAAATAAAAGTACACTTGAACACACGTAAATACATATACACGCTACGTTTACATACCTAATGGGATAGAAGCCTTCCTCTGACAGCCGATCACACACACTTGTCCTATAACTTAAAATGATATATGTAGGGATATGCTCACTTCCATTAATTTTTAAATTCTAGATGCGGACAATTCCTGACAAATCGTTCATGGGCATACCACGTGATCGAAGGCATCTAGACACTCGATACAAGGATGGGATAGAAGCTTTCTTAGCCTACTCTGACACCAACCCTCTACGGTCACTCAGCGGGTTGATTTTTTGTCCTTGTAAGAATTGTAGGAATGATAAAATGCTCACTAGGAGTGACGTAAGTTTCCATCTGTCAATCAATGGATTTGATAGCTCTTATGTATTTTGGAGTCATCACGGTGAAGGCGTCCCGGTGATGCAATTAGAGGAAGAGTTTACTGATGTCGACAATCCGACAATTGACACAACTGATATGTTGGAAGATATTCTTACCGTGCCGTCTTCGAGTGATGTTAACACTACTGATATGTTTCAAGATGTAGCCCGATTGATGAGACTTGTTGAAGAAAACGAGTCACCGTTATACGAGGGTTGCACCGAGTTCACAAGGCTTTCTTTTATGCTGAGGCTTCTTCATATCCAAACACTCAGTGGGATGGCTGTTACACATTTCGATATGTTATTAGACTTGCTCAGGAAAGTCATTCCAGGCGGCGAGAAGAGCATCCCCACAACTTATTATGAAGCTCACAAGATTGTTGATACCCTGGGTCTTGATTACAAAAAGATAGACGCCTGTCCTAATGACTGCATCTTGTACAATAAGGGTAATGAAGGTCTAGAGGAATGTCCGACGTGTCATGTATCACGCTGGAAAAAACATACGGGCACATCTGAAGGCATATCATCCAATAAACAGAGCAGAATCCCTGTGAAGGTTCTCCGATATTTTCCTATTATTCCTAGGCTGCAGAGGTTTTATATGTCTGCCGAGCTGGCTGAGAATATGCGATGGCATTCGACCGATCGTAAAGAGGACGGGAAATTGAGACATCCTGCTGATGGTGAGGCATGGAAGCACATCGATCGTATATACCCTGACTTTGGTAAGGAGTCTCGGAATATTAGGCTGGGGCTTGCTAGCGACGGATTTAATCCGTTTGGAGTAATGAGCTCTGCTTGGTCTACCTGGCCAGTGTTGCTGACACCGTACAACCTGCCGCCGTCGATGTGCATGAAGCAGCCATACATGATACTGTCACTCTTGATCCCTGGAAGATATTCTCCTGGAAATGACATTGATGTTTTCCTCCAACCATTAATTGACGACTTGAAGCTTCTCTGGGATGAAGGCGTCAGCACTTACGATGCTTATGGTAAGGAGGCTTTCCGTATGCGTGCAATGGTCATGTGGACAATTAATGACTTTCCAGCATATGCTAACTTGTCTGGATGGTCGACGAAGGGTCAGATTGCTTGTCCGGTTTGCATGTCAGATTATGAGGGAAAGTTCCTGAAATACAGCCGCAAGTTCTGTTATTGGCAACACAGAAGATGGTTACCTACAGGGCACAAGTTCAGAAAGTTAGTAGGAAAGTTCGACGGCAATCCAGAAAACAGACCGGCACCACCAAGGCTGACCGGGGAAGAAATATTTGAGCTTCTACATCCTCTACCTAAAAAAATATTTGGAAAGAAAAGATTCAACAAAGAAAATCCATTTGGGGTTAGGAGAAAAATATTGAAGCAAAATTGGAAGGGAAGGGGAAAGGGTAAGCAAACAAGGATGGGAAATAAACCTCGCACTGTCCAATCGCATGTGCGTGTCTCTAAGGGTACTGAACTTCCGCATGGATGGTCAAAATTCAGCATATTTTATCAATTGCCATATTGGAGAAGTTTAAAAATACGTCACAACTTGGATGTCATGCACATCGAGAAGAACATATGCGAGAATCTCTTGAACACTTTGTTGCAGGACGGGAAAAAATCAAAAGATGACTTAAGGGCACGTCGAGACCTAGCAGAATTGAACATCCGTCCCGAACTGCAAGCTATAGATAAGGGTGACGGAAAGTTTGTACTCCCAGCCTCCCGTGTCACACTGTCGAAGGATGAGATCCATAATATGTGTTTATTTCTAAAGTCCGTGAAGACACCGGATGGTTATGCTTCAAACATTTCAGCAAATGTGCATATTGAGGACAGGAAAATTTTGGGACTCAAGACACATGACCATCATATTCTATTGCATCAACTTCTCCCGGTTGCGTTGCGACATGCTGAGAAGGAACTCGCGATGGTGGTAATAGAATATTGCGGTTTCTTCAAGCAGTTGTGCTCCAAGGTGATTGATGTCAGGGAGTTTGAAGAATTAGAGGGACGTGTAGCCAATACACTGTGTAAAATTGAAATTCTATTTCCACCCTCGTTCTTTACGATCATGGTGCATCTCACAATACATTTAGCATATGAAGCCCGTATCGCAGGACCAATTCAATATCACTGGATGTACCCTGTGAAGAGGTATTTATTATTATAATGTTCAATTAATATTTGTCAAATTCCGTTACTCAGTTTTATTTTATCACAAATCATGAAACTATATGCTTGTAGGTATTTGGGTTTCATGAAACAACTGATGCATAACCGTGCACGTCCAGAAGGGTCGATCGCAGAGAACTACATAAGTAACGAGAGTTTGAATTTTATCTCTCGTTACTTGCGGGATGTGGAGACAAGGCTCAACCGTCCCCAACGAATAATTGACGGAACATTCTATAATGATCGTGGGGAGGACACTAGATTCCCCAGAATGGAGCTAGATCAAGCCCACACATATATCCTGAGCAATGATACTACATTTAACATATACGCGGCGTAAGTATTTAGCTATTTGAATTAGATCATATTCAATCTTATCAATAATTATCTCTATTTAACAGTTATAAATGATTCTATTCTAGGCTTCACATCCGATATGTCCAGACTACTCTTAAATGCAGAACAAAAAATAAAAGAGTTATGGACACACACTCTCGACAATTCCCTGCATGGCTGAAGGATGAAGTAAGATATTTTTTAATATGTGCCTACCATCAAATAAATAAACTATTTGTTTTATTTCTTAAAGGTTGACCAACGGATTACGAATGGGGTTAACCTGTCTGAAAAAATATGTTTATATGCCAGAGGTCCTTCTAACGTGGTTAAGCATTATGGAGGCTACTGCGTCAACGGCTTTAGGTTTAACACCATCGGTTTCGAAGAGAGACGGCAAACGCAAAACAGCGGTGTGTTCTGCTCATTTTCGCAACTGTCATACGCTAGTTCAAAAGATCTAAATTCGATACAAGGTGAATTCTATTGCTACGGTCAGGTAGAAGACATCGTGGAGATTTTCTATGGGATTAATAAGGAAGTCAGACATGTGATGTTTAAGGTTCGTTGGTGTGAGCTGAAAAAGACAAAGGATGACTATGGTTACACACTCGTTAATCTTAACAAGGAAATATATCAGAATGAAAAGTACATGTTAGCTGCTCACGCCAAACAGTGCTTTTATGTCAAAGATATAATGAAAAATGACGAATGGGTTGTCCTTAAAAATCCGCCTAGAGCCTACATTCATGAAGCTGTGTCTGATGAAGATCATGATGAGGAGGTTATCTTGGCCGACGAAACAGTTGCTGAGTTTTCCTTGACACAAAATAATAATCCGATGGATGAAATTACACTAGCACGCCCTGATGTACCTGCGATTATATGTGAGCCAAGGCGTAAAGGTAAAAAACCAGTCCGCAGCGGAGTCCATAAAACTATAAGAACAGTCCTTTTGTCGGCACGCACACGGTCTCAGGCTATCCGCACACGGTCGCAGAGGAGAGCCTCAACATCATCATAATAATGTAATACTAGGTTAAGAGCCTCAACATCGTCATAATAATGTATCAGTTTGTGTCATGTATTATCGTATTGCTTTTATATTATCTGTTTGACTGGTTATCATATGCCAGTTTGTGTCATGTATTATAGTATTGCCTTTACATTATTAGTTTGACTAGTTACCATGTGTTATTTATTAATTATTTGCATTATATGTATTTGTTGGATGCTCATTATATTTTCAAAGTATAGATGACAAAAGGACTACGTAAGAAAGCGCTTGAGAGACTTTTTGGTGGACATTCTAGAGGCGACGCACATGCCTCTACATCAGGTATTTTTATTTATTTGTTTTATCCCGACATTTCTATAAACTATTATTGTGAGCATAACATTATTTTTTAACATTTCCTACACAGAACGCAGAGATGCTACACATGACTCGCCGCCACAGGACACAGGCAGCGGAGATGCTTCACATGATGCAGAGGCACATGCTGATCCTACACAGCATGCTGAGATACCATCGCCGCCGCCGCCGCTACGTGCAGATGTATTGGAGGAGCGGAGATATGAGCCGTATAGTGCAGCTGTAGAAGCTGCGCCACTACCACCAGATTCTATTCCAGATCAACGAGTCCACGACCCGACCAAGGTGAAGGGGGATTGGGAATCTTATCATGCTTTGCGACCTATCGCGCAGCGTAGATACGAACAAGCAAGGCGTAGATGCATCGAACTGAAAGGTGTGAATAGATTTTTATAGTTTATCGGTTATTATTTTACTTTTTATCATCGATATGGATTGATTTATATGCCACCTGATTTTCATCGTTTCGCATGTACCGAGCGACCTCCTAAGCGCGGTCGCAGTTCTACCAAGCCACAAAACCTCATCCCTGATATTCATCGGAGGGCCGTGATCCGATGGGAGCACGGAGTGCCTGTCGGGGCATTTGCTAATGCTTTCAATAATTTTCTCGCCGCTTTAGCCAGGAGACATGATTTCTTTAATATTTTTTTGAAGTGGAAATCACAACGAATTGATAAGCTGGTGGCTTGCTGGAGATATATATGTGTAAGTCATTTATTTGGATTTTCATCATTTGGAGTTATTAGATTATTATTATGTTTAATACACTAATTTGTATCTCTTTTTTTATATGCTGAAGCGATTTTTCTTCCTTGACGATAACATTTGTGCCTGGACTTACTACTTCATTCACGCAAATCAATCTATCGTTTAAGAGGTGGCGATCTGAGGTGAAGAAAAAGTATTTCGTTCAAATAACAAACGATTGGGAGCGCTTCTGGCATCTTGACGAGCGTGTAGATGGAGTAGAATTTTTTGCACTTTGTGATTACTGGGACACGGCTGAAATCCAGGTATTATTGTCGTACATTTTTTTCATTTTATATGCTAAATTTCTATATTTTCCTGATTTGACATTGTTTTCTAGGCTCAAGCTGAAATAGCAAGGAGGAACCGCAACGCTCCCCGCAGTTACGAGCATCACGGGGGCTCCAGGTCCTTTAGTCAGCATTATCATCAATTGGAGCTTGAGGTATATAATATATTAGATTTAAAATTATCAATTTGAGTATACTTTTGTTATGGGTTAATAGTGTATTTGAATAAAATAGGGAAGGGGAGATCTCAGACATTTTGCAGATCGTATTCTGACTTCTTGGAGCCCGAATTACGCCGATGAAGAGAAGAAGGCGAAGAACAAGGATTTGGCTGTAAGTAGCAGTTCATTTGTATATTCAATTTAATAACAATGCATCTCTAAAAAGTTGACTTGCCCGGGTTGTTTTGATATATCGCAGGAGAAATTACATGCCAAGGTACAAGAGCAAATATCTCAGTCTCAGGTCGGTTCTAACACTCCGGCCCGACTAAGTAGAGAGGAGGAGGACTCCATCATCGAGACGGTCATTGGACCTAGTAGGAAGAACAGATATCGGTGGAGAGGATCCGAGCAGAGGCCGCACGAGTCTAGTAGCACCTACGAGTCTGCAGCACCACAAGGAACACCAGGAAGCAGTTCATATCAAGACTCGATGGAGCAACGATTAAAAGCGATTGAAGATTGGCAGTCGCAGCAAACAACATATCAGCGGATTGCGGAGGAAGAACGGAGACACCGGGAGGAGCAAGCATTAGAGTTCACACAGTTCATGGCGACTCAGTCTCAGGAGGCTCAGGAGGCATATAGGAGACGATTTATGGCGGATCAGGTAATATATATACTTTACTTTTTTAAATTAAATGAATTAAATATATTAATTCTTACTTAGTTATGAATATGCCAT
>NC_033803.1:42130613-42179765 GCF_001876935.1 Asparagus officinalis
CCTGAGGTGGCTCGGCCTTGGCCGCACCTTGAGGTGGCTCGGCCAAAGCCGATCCACCTTGAGGTGGCTCGGCTTTGGCCGAGCCCCCGCGGGCGGTGTTTTCCGACTTTTTCGAGTCGTTTTCCGTTGTCTCGTTTGTCCGTGTTTTGGTTGACTTGAGACTCTGATTGGTTGATCTGATTTGGCAGTAATTTGGATTCCTGATTTGGCAGTAAATCCGCTTCTGAGTTCGAGTCCGAAATTGATCTTGATTCGATCGTGATTCGTCCGAGTCCGCTCTCGGTTGGATGACTCGTTGATTCCTCAACTCATTAGCTTGATTCTGCACGCGGGGGGGACCGAGCCACCCCGAGGTGGCTCGGCCACCGAGCCACCGAGCCACCTTAAAGTGGCTCGACTAAGGCCGAGCCACCTTGGGGTGGCTCGGCTTTGGCCGAGCCCCCGCGGGCGGTGTTTTCCGACTTTTTCGAGTCGTTTTCTGTTGTCTCGTTTGTCCGTGTTTCGGTTGACCTGAGACTCTGATTTGATGGTTTGATTTGGCAGTAATTTGGATTCCTGATTTGGCAGTAATTTGGATTCCTGATTTGGCAGTAAATCCGCTTCTGAGTTCGAGTCCGAAATTGATCTTGATTCGATCGTGATTCGTCCGAGTCCGCTCTCGGTTGGATGACTCGTTGATTCCTCAACTCATTAGCTTGATTCTGCACGCGGGTGGATTTATTCCGTCGCTTCCGTGCGATTCGTCGATCTCGTCGCCTCGTTGGCTCGTCGGTTTGTGCCGAGCTATGCTAGGGGACCTATAAGCAATTTTATATGCCTACACTAGGAGCTTATTTCAACCCATATAAAGCTTTTTGAACCCAGTAAACATTATTAGGAAAAGAATGATCCATAAAACCAGGGGGTTGCTCAACATATACTTCCTCCTCTATAAAACCATTTAAAAGTACTTTTAACATCCATTTGAAATAGTTTGAAATCTTTAAATCTAGCAAAGGCTAAAAACATCCTAATAGATTCTAATCTTGTAACCAGTGCAAAGTTTCATCATAGTCTATGCCCTCCACTTGATTGTATCTTTGGACAACTAAACGAGGTTTATTTCTAGTCACTATACCATGTTCATCAAGTTTGTTTCTAAAAACCGATTTAGTTCTAATAACATGAACATTATTAGGTCTAGGAACTAATTTCCAAACATTATTTCTTTGAAAATTATTTAGTTCATCATGCATTGCTAAAACCCAAAACTCATATTTTAAGCATTATTAATTCTTTTAGGTTCTATTTGAGATAAGAAAGCTACATTACCACACTCACTCAAGGCTTTTGAGCGAGTTAGAATCTTTTGTGATGGACTTCCTATTATTAGTTCCTTTGGATGATCCGGTGCAAACTTTTATACCTTGGGGAGTTCTTCTTGATTTTGTATGTTGTTTCTTTCCCCATCCTTTTGTGCATCCATTGAGGGTTTGTCATTTATTTGCAAAAGCTCCAATTCTCCCTCAATATCATCATCTCTAGGCAAGCTATCTTGCAAACTAATATTAGTCTTATCAAAAGTAATGTTTATAGACTCTTCAACAACAAGTGTTCATTTGTTGAAGACCCTATAAGCCTTACTTCTAGATGCATATCCCAAAAATATACCAACATTAATTTTTGAGTCAAACTTATCATGGTGGTCTTTAGTGTTTAAGATAAAACATTTACCACCAAAAATATAAAAATATCCAATATATGGGGTTTTGTCAAAAAAGAGTTCACAAGGAGTTTTCTTAGATTTAGGTCTAATCAAGACATGATTTATAACATGGCAAGCTATATTCATGACTTCCGTCCAAAAATTCTTAGGCAAAACAAAAGCATTTATCATTGTACGTGCCATCTCTTGTATGGTCCGATTTTTTCGTTCAACAACACCATTTTGTTGTGGTGTTCTAGGAATAGAAAACATGAGTTATACCACGATGAGCACAAAATTCATCAAAACTTTTATTTTGAAATTCACCACCATGATCACTTCTAATTTTAACAATTTTCAAATCCTTTTTGTTTTCAATTCTTTTTACAAAATTAGAGAATTCTTCAAAACATTCATCTTTATTTGCAAGAAAGTTTACCAATGTAAAACGTAAAAATCATCAATGATAATAAATACATAATGTTTACCTCCTAGAGAGGCAACACGCATAGGAACAAAGAGATCAAGATGTAATAATTGCAAGGGTTTAGAAGTAGATACCTCATTAATGGATTTGAAGGAATTCTTAGATTGTTTACCTTTGGCACATTGCTCACACATAGAGTCTTTAATATAGATTAGATTTGTTAGCCCTCTTACTAAATTCTTCTTAGATAGCTTAGATATTAACTCCATGTTAGTATGTCCAAGTCTCTTATGCCAAATCCAAGGATCTTCATCCACTGCGGCAAGGCACTTCACATCTTGATCTATTAGCTCATTCATCTCAAAAATATAAACATTAGATCTTCTAAAAGCAACAAAAATGTGATCTATTAGCTCATTCATCTCAAAAATATAAACATTAGATCTTCTAAAAGCAACAAAAATGATTTTATCATTCATACTAACAATAAAATATAAACATTAGATCTTCTAAAAGCAACAAAAATGATTTTATCATTCATACTAACAATACATTTATCTGGTTTAAAAGAAATGTCAAACTCTTTGTCACTTAATTGATTAATACTAAGAAGATTATGATTTAATCCTTTAACAAAATAAACATCCTCAGTTATGGGAGAAGGTATCTTACCAATATTATCAATACCTACAATTTTACCTTTCTCACCACCACCAAAGGAGACATTGCTTCCTTCAATCCTTGATAGGGTTACAAATAATTCCTTGTTACCCATCATGTGACATGAGCAATCACTATCAAGGTACCACAACTCTTTACGTCTTGTGCGAGACGTTCCCTACATGTAAATAAGTTGTAGAACTTTTAGGTACCCAAACTTTAGGTCCTTAAATGTTAGTATTTTTGGTACCCTTAGGTACCCACATTAACTCATAAGAATTAATGTTATTTTTAATCCTATACTGAGTAGAGATATGACCATATTTCATGCAATATGTGCATAAAAACTTTTCCTAATATGTGGGAGCATAAGATTTATGATACCATCTTCTATCAACATGATGATGACTAGAATAAGCATGAGTAGATTTGATTCTGTCATTTTCAATTTCTAGCCTCTAAATTTTAGATCTTAATTGTTTGTTTGCAAAGTCTAGATCTCCTATCTTTTCATCTTTTAGAGCAAGAGAGGATTGTAATTGCTCAAACTTAGAGTCACAAGAAACATGTAAATTTTTGAATGAAGAATATTCTTTTGATAATCTTTTAAATTTAATATTTAATTCTTCTAAAGCTTCTTCTAGTTCATATTGTATATAAATAGATTCACTTTCGGTTTCGCATTGTACCTCATCTTCATGAGCCATGAAACAAACGTTTGGGTCATGAAGAGAAATCTTGGTGCCCTCGTCATCGCTATCTGAATCACTTGGTACAGATGTATCCCATCTGGCGTACATAGCCTTCTTCTTCTTGTACTTCAAGTATTTTTCCTTAAGCTTGGGACAATCCTTTGCTAAGTGTCTCGGTTCATTGCATTCGAAGCATTTACCTACACGAGAGAGAAATTTGTTGTTATTGGTGTTAGATCGATTTTTAAAATTTTTATTCATTTTAATTAATCTTGATATTCTTCTAGAGAGGCGTGTCACTTCTCTAGAGACATCAACTTCACTATCCGAGGATGATGAGTCATCAATTGCCCCTTTGAGCGCAATAGTCTTCAATTTTTGAGATGGATCCTCGGTTGCCTTTGGGGGTACTTCCTCCTTCTCCTTGATCTTCTTCTCATGGACCTTGAGCTTGCCAATGAGACCATAAAGAGTAAGTGTTGTAAGATCATGAGCTTTCTCGATGGCCATAGCTATGGGCTCCCACACCGGCGTCAAAGAACGAAGAATCTTGTAGTTCATCTCTTGGTTCGTCAACTTCTTATCAAGATCATGCAATTCATTTATGATATTAGTAAACTGAAAAAACATAGCATCAATAGATTAAGGTTTGCTTCATGAGTGATGCACATTTTTGGACAATTCATAATCATGCATGAGGCTACTAATTTTGGACTCCTTAACTTGGGGAGTTCCTTCATGAGTGATGCACATTTTTTCCTAAATTTCATGTGCGTTTACACACGTGGAAACCCTATTGTATTCATTAGCGGTAAGTCCACAAATTAATGCATTCATGGATTTTATATTAAGGTTTGCTTGATGCCTCTCACCATCGGTCATACTACTACTACTAGGCTTCTCAACATATTTCTTCTCTATAATGTCTAGGATGTCAAGGTCAATGCATCGAAGATAAATCCTCATTCTAGCCTTCCAATAAGCAAAGTTGCTACCAGTGAAATGTGGGGGTTTAGTGGTGGATTGTCCCTCAAGCATATGCACATTCAAAGAAGCCTCCATTTGATCTTTCCTCTAAGATGGTTAAACCTAAAAATGTATAAAGACCTTGCTTTGATACCAATTATTGGACCCTAGAGGGGGGAGTAAATAGGGTAATGAGGCACTAAATGTGCAATTAAAATTAAGACAAAGCAATACACCACAGAAAATAAATGCTAAAAATAATGTGGAGGAGATGAGTTAGAGAATAGTTATCCAATTATGACACGCAATATGTTCACGAGGTTCGGTCCACTGACCTACGTCCCCACTCCCCACTCTCGAGGAGAATTTTACTATCACAACCCGGTTTGAAAGTCGGAACTTCTACACAACGATCTTCTCTTAAGATCTCGCAACCACACAGTAGATCTCCACGAGATCAAGCTCTCCACACATTACAAATGAAGAAAAGAAGCTCTCTTACAGCAGTCCTATGGCAAGATGAAGAGATAGCAATTGAAGCTTGGGATGTGGAATTTGTAAGTGTGAAAACAATTGAAAGTTGAAGCTCTTTTAAACAGTAAACAATAAACAACAAACTCAAGAGCTTTTAAATGCTTGCTTAGTTGCTAAAGTGAATGGGGTTGATGGGTATTTATAAGCATTCAAGAGAACAGCCAAACCCCAAAGAAATAGAGAACATATTCAAAAATTAAGAAATTTGAAAACTGTACAAAACTTGCCATTGGGGGCTTATCAGTCGACTGACGAGTTCATCAGTCGACTAATGAGCTGACCGTTATAAGTGGTTTGCAGCTCGTCAATCGACTGAAGGAGCTCATCAGTCGACTAACGAGTCATCAGTCGACTGATAGAACGTTAGTCGTAGAAATAGATACTTTTGAAGATTCTGACCAGTTTCTTCAGTCGATCGACTAATCCTTTTAATCAGTCGACTGATAACAGATTTTCAGCCTTTTTGATTTGTGAAAACAAATTTCCAGGACCTTTTAAAAAATAATAAATAAATTCTAAAAAATGTGAAACTTTGAAAAAAGTTTTCAAATATAATAACAAACTTATTTGAAAAGGAATTTTGCAAAAAGTTCCTCGTAATTGTGAAAACTTACCGTTTAGCAAAAATGCCAAAATACGAGTTTTAAAAATGTGTGAGTGTGTTATCCTAAGAACTTCAAATGTAATCTATCATACTACTTGCCTACATTAAGCACTAGAGAGAAATAAAAATACAAATATCCCTCATATATAAGTACATAGCTTGAGTCTTGATATTTGTGTCTATATTGATGAAGCTTCTTGAGAGTGTTGTGCTCTTAATAGCTTTGCTTCATTACTTAGCCTCCACCTCCTTGAATATCTTTGTTATAGCTTGTTGTTCCATCCAATCCTCCAGTATAGGTACTAATAAGCTTAATATTCTTATAATCTACAATATCAATCAACAAGCAATTAGTACTAATAATGGTGGTTATAAATCATCATCAAAACATAAAGGCTAACAGAGCTTTCATCGGTTGTTGTGAAGGTCGTCAGATTGTAACCTTCATCAATCTACGTAAAAGTTTTTAAATTATAGCCTTCTGAAAGCTGTCAAATTATAACTTCCATCATTGATGTTTGATGGGGATTAACTATCTGTAATAATTTTTAGATAGCCTATAGAACCCCCTCCAAAGTTTTTGAAAGTTCGCGGTTGACTGTGACGAATTTTTAAAATACTTTGGATCTCAACCCTAATATTGGAGCTGTTGATTCCGTATCATAAAGAAGTTATTCTCTACACCCGCTTTGAAAGCATCTTAGTTGAAGGGATTTGGCACATAGGACATGTGTGAGGATGAGCTTCAAAGAGAAACTGTAGCAACAGTACAAGCTACTCATGAGCAGAAACTCTCAAACGTCACGTCACGGCTCACATCCATTCAGCTGATGAGCTCGCAAACATTCATAGGATTTTTGATAAACCCTCAGTCATCAATAGATTTGATAAGCCTTTACCGACTATCGTTTGAGTCGGGCTAGCATGTGGATTGTCTAAGTCCGTTCCATATGTAATGTTATGCTAAAAGAATGAACTTGTAAAACCACAAAAATTTGAATATTTTATGATAAATATGCCATATGGTGAAGAATAATATATTTTGATGTTTGTATATGATAAAAATTAATTTAAGATCAATTCAATATATATTTGTGAATATATATATGTGCAAATGTGCAAAACATGCACAAAGGCCAAAATATATATATGTGCAAATGTGCAAAACATGCACAAAGGCCAAAAGAGAAATCTGAGAATAATGACCAATTATGAGTTTCTATATGCACAAAGGCCAAAAGAGAAATCTGAGAATAATGACCAATTATGAGTTTCTATATTTTACGCACTGATTCAGTTAGAATCTGAGAAAGTGTAAAAGACCAAAGTTGTAGGTCTCTTCAGCAACTTTCTAAAAAATCTTTAATCACCTTATTCTGAGATTAGATACGAATGTTATAGCCAAAATACCGAAGAGTATGTTTTTAGTTAGACTGGGTTTTCTAGTTTTGAGTTTCGGGTTTTGGCCTGTAGTTTTTCGGGTTTGCTATCATATATACACATGTTTATATACGAAAAACACCCCTTCTTTCCTATGTTCCAAACCCTAGCAGTCCCTGTCCTCCTCTCTCAAACCCTAGCCCTAAACTTGTGTACTCGGGGGAGTTTCATGAGGCGAAGAGCGAGGAGAAGGCAAGATTTGCGGCGTTTGGCATCAAGGGATCATTCTCACACATTTTTGGGAGTTCATTAACACCCCTCAGGCGAGTTTCATCTTGCCCAATCCTACACCCTTGTTTTTAAACATTTTAATGATGTTTTCATGTGATTTGTGAGCCTAACTTGTTAGTTTATGTATAAAAGTTTGATCATATTATTGTATATTGCAAAGAGAACAAGTTTTCAGTAAATAAAGATCACTCATGAATTTCTTAATGTAGATCTAGATCTGAAAATATTTCTAACAAGAGTTTTAAATGAAATTTCCTTGTTTCCATATGTTTCGACATGTTTATACGTATTCATGAATGATTTCGTTTTATCTAAAGTGTTTAGAACCTTTTTCCACATGTTTTAGAAATGCTAAATCATTTATAGAGGATTAGTAGTGTTCGAGATTTACATACGAAAGTTTTTTTATATCAAAACCCATAGAGCAGAAAACCTACAGAAAGTTTTCTGCACTTGAGCAATCAACCGTGGTAGTCGACCATCGGGCGCGTAGCAGAAGTAGGAAGCTTCTGTTTTCCTGTGCGGTCGATCGTGGCAGTCGACCCCTGTGCGTGCAGATGAGCAGAGACCTTCTGCTCACTGCATGGTCGACCGCAGATAATCAGCGTTCGACCGTGAGATCTGTTTATGCATGTGCACGTCGTTTGCATGCCGTTGTGGCTGGCGAAACACCTAGGTTATATGGGTTTGTTATACACTAAGATTGGTGTACATGAGTTGCCTACTATAATGAAATTAGATTTACTCACCGAGGCATGAGAATAAATGTTATATATGTTGGTTCTGACATCATTTACTTGTTAAAGTCCTCATGTTGGACTATAAACTATTGAAGTCCTCATGTTGGACTATAAACTATTGAAGTCCTCGTGTTGGACTATAAGCTATTGAAGTCCTCGTGTTGGACTATAATCTATTGAAGTCCTCGTGTTGAACTATAAGTTATTAAAGTCCTCGTGTTGGACTATAATGCACTATAGTCCTCGTGTTGGACTTTAAGCTATTATCGTTCATGTATTGGACCTCTATCTGTTGTACCACACGAGTCGGGCATATATTTTTGACTCATGTCAGGTTATTGATAGTATGATTGGAGATGGAGCTGTCTTTCATTATTGCTCCACACTGTGGCTTTCGGATTTGGTATTTAGAGGAGTTGTCTTTCATTATTGCTCCATACTGTTGTAGCCTTTGAATTTGGTATTTAGGGATTTACAAATTTGAGATATATGGTATATACATAAGGGTTTCCTTGTTTGGATTATTTCGCTCGACGTACCATGCTTGTGTTGTAAATTTCTAAATATCAAATCTCCATTTATTTTAGAGTAGATGATTGTTTATCTATATATATTAGCAGCTATTTTCTTATCCCTTCTCCCTAGGGTTGGTTGAGATGTTACTCGCTATATCGCTTTGACGCTCGTTGTTTCCCCTTCAGGTAATGAGCTAGGTGCACGGAGAGCCGTAGGTTGATGGAGGTGCTCTAGTAGTTATTTATCTATATTATTAGTAGTTATGTCAGAACTCTATAGTGGATGTGTTTATGAACATTTGAGTTATCATTTTAGTTTTGTAAAGGCGATGTGCCTTAATGTCATTTCATTTTAATTCCTATTGTGAGACAGTTGTATCAGTTCAGATATTTTCTTCTCAGAGATTTATCCATTCATATCAGTGATGATGATTTTTCTTCAGAATATCTGTTGTTTAGTATTTCTTTTGTGTATTCTCTATTGTCTGTTTTATAGCTACACTTGTTGTTGATTCCACTAGATAGATAGTAATTATGATGGTGAAACATGTTAATACACGGTGTAGTGCATGACAGGTTTGATATTCTTAGTTTCACCTTGGACTACAGCCTTGTTAAAACCAGGGGGTCATAGTTGGTATCAGAGCTCTAGTTCCAGTATCCTTAGGATCATCTTGTGTCGAGTCATAGAACTAGAATAGAGTTTCTTAGGATTCATGTATAGAGTCCGCTAAGAATTTCTAGAGTGAGTGAGGATGTTATATACATATGTTCAAAAATTATAATTTTTTTATGACTACCTTACTTTGATTGAAAAGTAATTTCCTGAATACTTATCATGATACGTTATGTCATATATGTGTATATATATTTGTGATCTCCTTTACTGTGTCATTTAAGCTCTCCTATTGATATTACAAATATCGAGATGAGGATATGGTCGAGGTAAAACTCGCACCTGGAGAGCTAGGCAAGCGGAACCGAGCCGCAGCAAGCTCCACAGTATTTGATCGACTTCATGACGCCGTTTGCAGCAAGATTTTGGAACACTCGAGAAGCGAGAGGCTATCCGTTTCCACCAGTAGTATCACTTTCTAGAAATCCACTACCCGTTGTACCAGTTGTGCCTATCGAAGAGGTAATACTAATGAGTACACCATCACCACAATCAGTTATTGATAGAGCCGTAGAGCAGGAGGCTTCGTTCTGTAAGATAAGAAAGGCGTCAGACATGAAGAATATTATAGTTTTAGGGCACACTATATTCATGTGTAGCCTATAAATAAAAAGAATATGTGATGTTTTTTTTAACGTCGATTCAATACCAAACCAGAGGTTAAATGTTTTCATCATAGAGGACATTATCAGGGAATGGCAACAATGGATAGCAAAGACTTCATATTTTCGTAGGAGCAGCGAATATCACTTATTTGGGAGAATTTTGTCTACTCCTTCAACAAGCAGTTAGAGCTAGTTCAATTGAAGCAGAGAGATATGCCTAAAGTTAGTGAAGAAATCAAAACCAATCTGGTGACGATAGCAAGGGAAAAGGGGCTATTGCGGGATCTAGAAGACCCCAGCAGCAAGGTAAGGATTTTTACCACCAGCATAAGGACAGTATAAGAAGAGATCACAAAATGATTCAAGAGCGCTGCAGCAACACAAGAATTCGGATACATATCATGTTTGTAACAAGATCGGGCATAGATCGGAGGATTGTCACAATACACCGGCAAAAGACCAGCATGACAGAGGTCAGGGTTAACAGTCTAAGAGCCACTATTACAGCCAGCAACAGAGAATAGAAGTATTACTTGTTATTCTAAGGATTGAGGGGCCAGTAGACCATATTTACGTTATCCAAGCGATTCTTGGGGGATAGATGGTTCCATATATTTTTCATCACCGACAGAGTCTATATAGCTGTACCATGTGATCATGGTACGAGCAGAGCTTTCTTCGTAATTTTTCTTTCAAAACTCAGACTGTTTTATTCAGGAATTTTGTTTTTTTATCTTTCATGCCTTTTTGGATAGGCTTCAGCTTGTAGCACATTCTTTAGGCGTTCCGTTATTAGTCTCTACTCCTCTAGGAGAGATATCCCTATAAGAGAAGTATCTGCAGGAAATGTTTCATCAGTCTAGATGAGTCCGAGTTTCTTATAGATCTGATTGTGTTGCGGATGTCGGATTTCGACGTTGTTTTTGGTATAGATTGGCTATCATCATACCATGTTAATATCGACTGTTTTACTAAAATAGTTAGCTTATGAGCATTCGTTGGATTTGTATAGATAGTAGCAACCTTATAGGGTAACCAGAATGTGGAGTCGTTCCTTGCATACATCGAGGAGGTGATGTTGAGGGATCGGAGTACTGATTTGTGTGAGACTAGAGTTGTCTCAGTTTATTAGGATGTCTTTCAGGACATACCTAGGTTACCTCCGGTGAGAGACGTTGAGTCCTGCATCGAGTTGCAACAAAGCACAGTACCAATATCCCGAGCACCCTATCGTACGACACCTGTTGAGATGAGGGAGCTACAGATTTAGACAAATGAGTTATTATTTTAGAGTTTTATTTGCCAGGGTCTTTCTCCGTGGGGAGCACCGATCCTTTTCGTGAAGAAGGATGGTATCTTATAATTTTATATAGATTTTCGTAAGTTGAACAAGTTCATTATCCAGATTAGATAGGATTTATGACTTGTTCGATCTGCTATGGGGAGCTCGGTATTTCTCAAAGATTTATCTTCATTTTGGTTGTTTTGTGATTTTAGGAGATGGATATTCCCAAAATCATCTTTCTGACTCGATATAGGTCTTTCGAGTTTCTGGTCATGCTATTTGGACTGACCAATGTGCCGCAGTATTCATGGATTTGATAAACCATGTTATTTTTTGTCCATACTTGGACTAATTAATGATTGTATTTATCGATGATATTCTTATCTATTCAAGATCGGAGGAGAGCACGAGCAGCATCTACATTTAACCTTGCAGGCCTTGCGAGAGCATCAGTTATATGCTAAGTTCAGCAAATGTGAATTTTGGATTTCTGAGGTCAGATTCCTGGGTCATATCATCAGTTGAGAGTGCATGAGCAGCACTATCCCATACATGATTTAGAGTTAGCAGCGGTGGTATTCGCGGTAAAGGCATGGATATACTACTCGTATGGAGTATAGTTCAAGTTATTCATATACCACCAAAGTCTGAAGTACCTTTTCTCTTAGAATAAACTCAACCAAAGACAGCGACGATGGATTGAGTTTATCAAGGATCATGAGTTCGTAATTTAGTACCATCCAAGAAGGGCAAACGTCGTAGCGGATGTTTCGAGCAAGAAGCGTCGATACTGGAGTGCGACTTTGAGGCGCCTGTTTTGTTAAGATCTTCATACTCTTAACCAGTTTAAATTTAGGCCAAAGATTAACGGGACCAGCACATATTATTTTTCTGGGGAGTTATGCCATTGTAGCCGTCTTGGAGTAATAGAGTGGCTAGAACTCAGTCGGAGGACACTTGAAATCAATATCGGAACGAATAGATTTCCGAAGAACCCAAGGCCTATTTGGACCGTTGGGGCCAATGTAGGACTTCGAATGATAGTCTAATTAGTGAGGTCAGCTAATGCATAACAAAAAGGGAATTATTTAATGAGGCCCATTGCACCAGATATACAATGCATCCAGACACAACAAAAATATACAAGGACTTGAAAGGACATTTTTGGTAGAATGACATGCTTAGGGAGATTACATAGTATGTAACTAAGAACTCGACCTGCTAGCAAGTGAAGACAGAATATTAGAGGCCAACATGGACCCTACTACATTTACCCATTCCAGAGTGGAAGTGGGCAATTATTTCTATGAACTTCATTAAAGGATTGCTAAGATAGAAGAAGGGGAAACAATTCAGTTTGGGTGATAGTTGATCGGTTGATGAAGTCAGCACATTTTATACCAATGAGGACGACTTACATGGAGGAGACTTATGCGAAAACATTCATTCCAAGAGACTGTAAGATTGCGAGGAGTTCCAGAAATGATTGTATCAGATCGAGGCTCGGTTTTTACTTCACATCTCTGGAGGAGTTTCCAAAAAAAATTCGATAGCAAATTACCTTATAGCAGTGTATTTCATCCGCAGGCAGATGGGCAGGTGGAGAGAGTAAACCAAATGTTGAAGGACATGTTGCGGGCATGTGTTATAGATTTCCATGTTAGGGAATTCAGTGATTTAATAGACGGGGAAAACTTACCCCGACATATGTTGGACAATTCAGGATATTATAGTGTGTTGGAGCAGTTTCACATAAAATAGATCTTCTAACATTGATGTCGAGTATACACGATGTTTTTCATGCTTCGATGCTTGAGAAGCATTTACTTGTCGAGGAACAATAACGAGTATTAGACACGCCGGAGATTTAGCTCCATGATGATTTGACTACGATTGAGATACATGTTTGTATTTTTGTTATGAGAAAACAAGAGACTTAGAAATAAAATGATTTCATTATCAAAGTTCAAGTGAATCAGAAAGAAGCTAAGGAGGCTTCTTGGGAGTATGAAGAGGATATGCAACTACCCACACCTATTTGAACATGTAAATTGGAGTATGAAGAGGATATGCAACTACCCACACCTATTTGAACATGTAAATTGATTTGATTATAATTTTCTCATGGTCTATGATGTTTTGGATAGTCAACATGTAAATTGATTTGATTATAATTTTCTCATGGTCTATGATGTTTTGGATAGTCATATTTATATTTAATACTAGAATGGAGGTATTATCACTTAGCTCCTAATCATTCGGAAAATATGGTATATATATGGGGGGGTTCATTGTTTGAATTTTTCGCGCAACGTACTAGTTCCATTTAATTAGAGGTTAAGTAGGAGTATCCGCACATTAGATTGTTTAGCATAGATATTGCTAGTGATTCATATGTAAGGATTAATAGTATGAGATGTGTACGGAAGGGTTTCCTTGTCTGGGTTATCCCCTCTTAGTGCCTTTCTCATAGTATTAATACTTAAGATACGTTGCGGAATTTTGAGGACGAAATTCTTTTAAGGAGGGAAGAATGTAAAACCCCTAAAATTTAAATATTTTATGATAAATATGTCATATGGTGAAGAATAATATATTTTAATGTTTGTATATGATAAGAATTGATTTGAGATTAATTCAATATATATTTGTGAATATACATATGTACAAATGTGCAAAACATGCACAAAGGCCAAAAGAGAAATCTGAGAATAATGACCAATTATGAGTTTCTATATTTTACGCACTGATACAATTAGAATAGGAGAAAGTGTAAAAGACCAAAGTTGTAGGTATCTTCACCATCTTTCTAACATATCTTTAATCACCTCATTATGAGGTCATATGAGAAAGTTACAGCCAAAACCCCAAGAGTATGTTTCTAGTCAGACTCGGTTTTCCAGTTTCGGGTTTTGGGTTTTGGGCTGTAGTTTTTTGGGTTTGCTGTCATATATACACATGTTTATACACGAAAAACACCCCTTCTCTCCTGTGTTCCAAACCCTAGCAACCCCTCTCCTCCTCTCTCAAACCCTAGCCCTAAACTTGTGTACTCGGGGGAGTTTCATGAATTGAAGAATGAGGAGAAGGCAGGATTTGCGGCGTTTGGCATCAATGGATCATTCTCACACATTTTTGGGACTTCATCAACACCCCTCAGGCGAGTTTCATCTCGCCCAATCCTATACCCTTGTTTTTAAATGTTTTTAATGATGTTTTCATGTGATTTGTGAGCCTAACTTGTTAGTTTATGTATAAAAGTTTGATCATAAATGATGTTTTCATGTGATTTGTGAGCCTAACTTGTTAGTTTATGTATAAAAGTTTGATCATATTATTGTATATTGCAAAGAGAACAAGTTGAGCCTAACTTGTTAGTTTATGTATAAAAGTTTGATCATATTATTGTATATTGCAAAGAGAACAAGTTTTTAGTAAATAAAGACCACCCATGAATTTTTTTAATGTAGATCTAAATCTGAAAATATTGCTAACAAGAGTTTTAAATGAAATATTCTTATTTCCATATGTTTCGACATGTTTATACATATTAATGAATGATTTCATTTTATCTAAAGTGTTTAGAACCTTTTTCCACATGTTTTAGAAATGCTAAATTGTTTATAGATGATTGGTAGTATTTGAGATTTACATGTGAAAGTTTTTTTATATCAAAACCAAAAGAGCAGAAAACTTGCAGAAAGTTTTCTGCACCTGAGCGGTCGATCGTGGCAGTCGACCGTCGGGCGCGTAGCAAAAGCAGGAAGCTTCTGTTTTCCTGCACGGTCGACCGTAGGAGTCGACCACTATGCGTGCAGATAAGCAGAGACCTTCTGCTCACTGCGCGGTCGACCGCAGATAATCGGTGGTTGACCGTGAGATCTGTTCGTGCATGTGCATGTCGTTTGCGTGCCGTTGTGGCTGGCGAAACACCTAGGTTATAAGGGTTTGTTATACACTGAGATTGGTGTACATGAGTTGACTACTATCATGAAATTAGATTTACTCACAAAGGCATGAGAATAAATGTTATATATGTTGGTACTGACATCATTTACATATTGAAGTCCTTGTGTTGGACTATAAACTATTGAAGTCCTCGTATTGGACTATAAGCTATTGAAGTCCTCGTGTTGGACTATAATCTATTGAAGTCCTCGTGTTGGACTATAAACTATTAAAGTCCTCGTGTTGGACTATAATGCACTACAGTCCTCGTGTTGGACTTTAAGCTATTTATCGTTCATGTATTGGACCTTTATCTGTTGCAGCCCACGAGTCGGGCATATATTTTTTGACTTATGTCAGGTTATTGATAGTATGATTGGAGATGGAGCTATCTTTCATTATTGCTCCATACTGTAGCTTTCGGATTTGGTATTTAGAGGAGCTATCTTTCATTATTGCTCCACACGGTAGCCTTTATATTTGGTATTTAGGGATTTACAAATTTGAGACATATGGTATATACATGAGAATTTTCTTGTTTGAATTATTTCGCTCGACGTACCATGCTCGTATTGTAAATTTCTAAATATAAAATCTCCATTTATTTTAGAGTAGATGATTGTTTATCTATATGTATTAGCAGCTATTTTCTTATCCTTCTAGCCCTTCTCCCTAGGGTTGGTTGAGATGTTACTCTCTATAGTGCTTTGACGCTCGTTGTTTCCCCCATTTCAGGTAACAAGCCAGGTGCACGAAGAGCCGTAGGTTGATGGAGCTGCTCTAGTAGTTATTTATCTATATTATTAGTAGTTATGTCAGAACTCCATAGTGGATGTGTTTATGAACATTTGAGTTATCATTTTAGTTTTGTAAAGGCGATGTGCCTTAATGTCATTTCATTTGAATTCCTATTGTGAGACAGTTGTATCAGTTCAGATGTTTTCTTCTCAGAGATTTATCCATTCATATTAGTGGTGATGATTTTTCTTCATGATATATGTTGTTTAGTATTTGTTTTGTATATTCTCTCTTGCCTGTTTTGTACCTACACCTGTTGTTGATTCCACTAGATAGATAGTAATTATGATGGTGAAAC
The DNA here is from genome assembly GCF_001876935.1 of Asparagus officinalis. Lineage (NCBI taxonomy): Eukaryota > Viridiplantae > Streptophyta > Magnoliopsida > Asparagales > Asparagaceae > Asparagus > Asparagus officinalis. Next base: position 42,146,717 of record NC_033803.1, read on the forward strand.
GTGTTAATATACAGTGTAGTGCATGGCAGGTTTGATATTCTTGGTTTTACCTTGGACTGCAGCCTTGTTGAAACCAGGGGCATCACAGAACTCTCTTAGACTTAGTGCTATGATGCCAAATACATAGACTTGGTCAATTTTACGGGAATGGACTACCTGGCAACGCGTGTTAGGCGTAGAATTATCTCTAATTAGGGATTGAGATAAAGTCCCCCAGACGTGAATTCTGATGTCTTTTTCATAGTAACAGACTAACTGGCAATGCGTGTTAGGCGTAGACTTATCTCTAATTAGGGTTTGAGATAAAGTCTTTCATGCATGTAAGACATGGATTTCGGCATTATTAATAATAACCTACAACGATGTTGAATACGTGGGCTTTGCTATTTTTATGGGAATGCGCTACCCAGTAGCATGCGTTAGATACAGACTTATCTCTATTTAGGGATCAAGATAAAGTCCCTCGCACGTGGATTCTAGTGTCATTTTTGCGACAAAAGACTAATCGACAACGCGTGTTAGGTGTAGACTTATCTCTAATTAGGGATCGAGATAAAATCCCCCATGCATAAAATACATGGATTTTTGCGTTATTAATAACAACCTGCCACGATATTGAATACTTGGGCTTTGTCGCTGTTTTTTCCTGTGTTATGTTTTCACTTGAAATACTAAAAGAAAGTTGGAAGTGCTAGAGGTGTAGTATTAACTTGGCATGAATTTTCACTTAGAGTGAAGTTTAGAAATTTCTTTATTATCACTAGGATAATTCTAGAAAAGCTTTAATCCATTAGGGATTTTATAATGAAAACTTGCTATTCTTGTTGAAAAATAATTAACAAGTTCATTGGGGGGGTGACTATTAGAAGTATGATGTTAACGTAACAGAATTTATGGGCCTATCGCTCTATTTAAGAGAGTCGATAAGTTAACTTGGTTGTCAAAGGTGTTTAGTTAACGTGACGGGTTTGTGGACCTATGGTTCTATTGAAGAGAATCGATAAGTTGATTTGGTCGTCAGAGGTGTGATGTTAACTTGACGAGTTTGTGGATCTATCGCTCTATTGAAGAGAGTCGATAAGTTGATTTGGTCGTCAGAGGTGTTTTGTTAACGTGACAAGATTGTGGATCTATCGCTCTATTGAAGAGAGTCGATAAGTTGATTTGGTTGTCAGAGGTGTTTTATTAACGTGACGTCATCAGAGGTGTAATATTAACGTGATGAAAGGATTAGTTGTTAGAGGTGTGATATTTAACATGACCTGAAAATGTTACGGTCAGGGCAACTTTGAGGACTCATCGCTCTATTGGAGAGGATTGATAAGTTGATTGTCAGAGGTATTATATTAACATGACATGAGTTTGTTGCGATCAGAGCAACTTTGAGGACTTATCATCCTATTGAAGATGATTGATAAGTGGATTGTCAGAGTGTGATGTTAACATGATAGGCATTTATTACGATCGCAACAACTTTGTGGACTTATCATCCTATTGAAGAGGATTGATAAGTGGATTGTCAGAGGTGTGATGTTAATATAACATGAATTTGTTGTGATCGGAGTAACTTTGTGGACTTATTATCCTATTAAAAATAATTGATAAGTGGATTGTCAGAGGTGTGATATTAATATGATAGGAATTTGTTGCGTTTGGAGCAACTTTGTAGACTTATTATCCTATTGAAGATGATTGATAAGTTAATTGTCAAAGGTGTGATGTTAACATGACATGAATTTGTTGCGATCGGAGCAACTTTGTGGACTTATCGCTCTATTAAAGAGAGTCGATAAGTTGATTGTCAAAGGTGTGATATTAACGTGACAGGAATTTATACTTGTGATTTGAACAAGATTTTGAAGACTTAGCGTCTTGCTAAGAAAGATTGCGATTTGAGCAATTTTGAGGACTTATCATCCTAGACAAGAATTGATAAGTTGATTGTCAGAGGTGTATTATTAACGTGACAAATTAGGACTGATGCAAGCTGAATTCATACTCCGTGGAGATGTTAATCATCAGGAGTGTAATGTTAACTCGATGATGTTTGTAGACATGTCATCCTACTGAAGAGGATTGATAGGAAGATTCGTTACTCTTAATCCAGTGGATTCCAAGCAACCAACCCCCGGTCTTAATTAAGACTTAGCGAGGGAGGAATTTTGCAGTTGACAGTAGTGTTTTGTTGAACATGACAACTTAGAAGATTTATTACTCTTAATCCAAGAGATTCCAAGTAACAAACCCCCAGTCTTGATTAAGACTTAGCAGGGGAAGAAAAAAGAGGTAGACAGGACACATCGCCTTGTGGGCCACTGTCTATTAAGTCAAAACAGAGGAACATCACCTGACAGGCCACTATTTGACGAGTTTAACTATCCGAGATAACTGGTAACGTGATAATTTTGGTGAACCCACCATCCTATTGAAGAGGATTGGCAGGAGAATTTAAAGGGAATGAACTATCGCAGATGTATTGTTAACTTGATAGTTTTGTGGACCCGCCATCCTATTGAAGAGGAAAATAGACTATCAGAGGTGTATTGTTAACTTGGCAAGATTTTGTGAATTTTGTGATTGACAGAGGTATTCTATTGAACATGACAACTCAAAAAATTTTATTACTCATAATTCAGTGGACCACAAATAAACCAACCCCCAGTCTTAAATAAGTGTAGGAAAAAAAGGGTGGATATGACGCATCACCTAGTGGGCCACTATCCGTTAATTCGTTCAGTGACATTAGCGTATAACGACTATGATTAGAATACGTCACACAACAGGCTGTTATCTAAAGAGTTTGGCTATCAGAGGTAACTGTTAACATGATAGCTTTGTAGACCCGTCATCCTATTAAAGAGGATTGGCTTTAGTGGTCGTAGTATCTTCCCCTTCTGATTGAGAAGATTAGGCTTAGTCCCATTACTCAGATTGATTCTGCTTACTTTGTTCTTTGGCTTTGACCTTAATAATAATTTTTGAGTCTGTTCGCCTTGAGAGATTAGTTGTCTCTAGGAACGGCATTCTGCAACCCTCATTTGTGCTAGAAGGTTGGTCTGCAAGTTGTATCGACAGGTCTCCACTAAGGTAGACTGTGTCATACCTGACGAACATCGAAGAGCCATGCTTCAAAACCTCTTGACGAAGGCTTTGGCGGGCTCCCTCTTCTTCTGCTTAATGGTGAGAAGGGTATAGATGGAGACTTCTGTATCATCTTCAAAGAATCTTGACAGGAAGAGTCTCTCTAGATCCGTCCACTTTTAGACACATCCGACAGACAGTTTCCTGAACCATTCAAAGGCAACTCCCTTTAGGGTGCCAACAAATAATCGAACCAATATGGCGTCGTTTGATATCACATTCCCAGTCTGTGACTTGAAATGAAAAATATGTTGGTTCGGTGATCCCGTGCCATCAAAAGTTTATAGCGTCGGGACCTCAAACTTTGGAGGATAAGGGGCAACATCCCATTCGGCAGGATAGGACCTAGCAACTCCTTCGTCTTGAAGCTCACTTCTGTTAGCAATGACATTGAGGTGGACTTCCAATTCTTCCATTTTGGCAGACTGCAGATTTTGTTCGTTCTCAGTCTCTCTTCCTTCATCAGAGGAAGATTCCAGGTTGTGGGATTTTTAGTAAGAAGCAGCACCATCAACCACTTTTCCCTTCCTTTTGCTTGTGTGAGATCGGGATGAAGACGATTTTCCTCTCCAGGAAGATTCTTGCTTTGGCGGTGAATTTTTCTTCTGAGATTTGGCCATGTCTGCGAGGATTTGAGTCATCAGGGTCAAAAATTCATTAAGGGTCTCCTACTATGATTTGAGTATGGCCTCCTACTCATCAACCCTCTTTGAGAGGTCTTCAAATTTTTCTACCATGTGGGCGAAGCGCCCATGTCTAACGAAAGAGCTTGATAATTGGGACTCCGTAATGGCTGAGTGTTCATCCTCAGAATTGGTTCCTCTGGCTAATCTTTGATAGTTAACCGGAGAAATGGCTCCCGTTTGAGTCCGAGTATGTTGATAAATTCCATCGAACCTATTCAAGAGGTCTTACAAGCCAGGAGACTGATCTTTCTCTGACTCATCGGAGCTAAGGATTGATGATCTCCCTCTGCCGACCATGTTAGAAGTGACTCTAAGGTATTCATCCTCCAAAGTCCTCTTCCTGTGAGAACGTCACTGGTTATTGAGCAAAGCGACGTTCATTGGTTAGTTGAACATTGGCAAATTGGCTGTGCATGAGCAGTACTGGCATCCCGAGAGAATCGCAAAAATTAGTCATTTGCATTGGTATGAACAAGCAACTTGTTGTATCGGCCTTTCTCCCGATATGAACACTCTCAAATCTGTTGCAAAGACTCGAGAAGAAATACTCACTGATCGTGAGGTTTGAATTGGAACCCCCTGCCTATGATTGGATGGAGCTGGCTCCTGATGAACATGGATCTTGTTTAGATGCCTTGAATCCATAGACTTCTTATATTCGCCCCTCAATCTAGTCGCGCTATGAAAAGAATTCGGGGGTCTCGTTTTGCTGGTGAAACACAGTCCTGAGATCTGTGTTTTGCTAGTGGAACGCAGTCTTACGATCTGCGTTTTGGTTGTAGAACACACTCCTCAGAGTTGCGTTTCGGTTCTGGAATGCATTCCTGAGAGTTGTGTTCAGTTTATGGAAGGTTCCCCAGAAGGCTACGTTTTGATTGTACAACGCGCCACTGAGGGCTGTGTTTAGTCTTATTCACACAGAGCCTATTGTAGGCATCAAAAAAAAAAACTGCCGATAGGTCCCCACGAACAGCTCAGTGTTAGAAAATGGACTGAAGGCCGGACCAATCATATCCAAAGCATTCCGGTCTCTTCTATAAAAGAAACGAGACCGGAACGCTTTGGAGGGGGTATCTGTAGGCATCAAAAAAAAAACTACCGATAGGTCCCCACGAACAGCTCAGTGTTAGAAAATGACGATGAACGTCACTACCCGGTTCACAAGAGTCCAATTGACGTCGGTGAGCGCCTGAAGTGAATCGACGAGCTACGTGAGCCGACAGAGTTTCAGAACAACGGGGATACGGACTGACCGAGAACCCCGCAACCGCTGCAAAAGGAGCAACACCCGTCGTGTCCTGATCATCACGCTCCTCATCATTTCAGCCCCCCCTCTCTTGGTTTGCTATAAATAGCCCCCTTAGGCCTTCATTTGAGGGGGCTCCTGATTTAGCTCTTGATTTCTTTGGTGGCCTTGGAGGATTTCTTGGAGAGAGCCTAGGCGAAGCCCTGCCGGAGCGAGGAGTGCTCGAGCCTTCTGCAGCAAAAGGGTCTTCTTCTTCCTTCCCCCTTCTCTTCTCCTTAGTATTGGCCGTCAGCGTTAATACTAAGAAGAGCTGGTGTCTCGCTTTAGCCGAGATATAAGCTTCATAACTTCTAGATCCCACGCGGGTCGACGAAGTTCAGAGTTTCTAAATCCCCTCGCGGATAGACGAAACTCTGTCCGATTTTCTCGGAACGGATCTGACCTACCGGTGGTCCACGGATATTGACGTCCCCGTCACAGGCTAAAGACCCACGCAAGCGAGACCGCACCAAAACGGGATCTCGTGTTTATTTTCGATAAAGTTGTAATCTTTGTTTTGTTGCACGAGGAGGTCTTATAAAAAGACCGACTTTTTTTATCGATTCTTGTTGTAACGATTGAAGTTGTAACAGATCCAAAAGCAATGAAAACAGCAACTTTTCCCGAAAACAAGCTGGCGACCACAGTGGGAGCCGCCGACCTCGCTGCCGAGATCGGAGTGACGCAACCGGTGTTCAAGATCCGGGTGAATGAAGAGATCGAATACGAGTTTGATCAGCAGAAGTTTGAAGAGTACCTCTCTTCCACCTCCAGATCCACCTCTCCAAGTAGGCGCGGGAAAACTCCATCTCCCCGAAGGGCTCGCGGGATTTCCAGCTCAAAGATCCAAAATCCCGTCGCCGCTGCCACACTTGCACCACGCAACATCCCCGCATCTTTCAGCGTGGTCGAGGCATCAAAGCCGACTCTCCCTTCCGCCACAAAGGCGATTGATGATGCTACTCCAACTCTGTCAAAGAGGGCCCGCCAAAGACGGCGTCAACGTCTCGCCCAACAACTAGCCAAAGCCGCTGAATCAGTGGACGGGATCCGCTACAATGAAGATCTAAAGTCCAGGTACCGCCGAGAACAACAACGGCAACCAACCAACCTCACCTCCAAAACAGAAACGAACAAATGGGTTCGTGTAAAGAGGAATCGCTCCACCCTCGAAGAGCGAATCAAGAAGCGTCGGGCGTTGCTCGCACATGCCCGACTCCTCCTAAAGAAAGCAAAGGAGACGCAGAAAGAGATGGCGGTCAAAAAGCCGCCTACAAACAAGTTGGTATGGGTACCCAAATCAGAGCCAACACCTCTAACAGGGAGGGGTGGAGTTATCGCCCGAAATCCTTCCAAACCAGAGCCTCCAACGGAGCCAGGTAAAAACGGGAACCTTTCAAGATCCCAGGTTCCTTTGAAAGGTCGCCTCGGTCCTTTATCAGAGAATCGAGGTAGAGTACCTGTCAAGGAACGACTGGGACCGTTGAAAGGTCCCCAAGTTACAAATCAAACTGGGGGTCGAATTAATCTCCCCAAGAAAGATGACAAGGGGAAAGCCCCTATCACCGACCGCATCGGATTGCGAGTTGAAATACAAGAGCCCGTTCAATTTCTACGTTCGCAAAAACGTAAACTTGAACGGGCCACTTTTGAAAAAGCTAACAAAGCATCGCATGCCCAAAGGGAAACGCACTCATCTGATGATGATGGTGTTTTACCGAGGAACACATGCCAACACTCTATAGGTTGCTCCAGCTATCAAGCTGATGAGTTGTACTATAGAGCTGGGGGTATGGGAAAATCTAGAAAAAGATATGTGCAGGACATGGAGTCTCACTGCCCGTGCGCCAACATAATCAAGGCAGTGCTTTCAGAATGCTGTTGTCCTAAAGCCCCAAGGAGAGTTTCGGTGTTCGAGAGAATCTCCACCGGAACGCCCAAGACCAAGCCTAGACGTTCCCGCCGAAGAAGAAGGATCGTTGAAGATGGAGAATTCCCGATGGTCACCACCAATATGACCAGCAAGAGGACAACGGCTGGGGAGGATTCTGAGTCAATTCCAACAATACCCCAGCATCTAGCTCGTCTGCAGTTCGGAACCATTACGCGAGGCACTTATGGTAGGGTGCGGACGAGGTCACCTTCTGAAGATGAAGAATCAGATACCTGCTCGGCGATTGCATCGGACAACACGGCGTCCAGCGAAGGACAACCCCGCGAGGCGTTCATGATAAGTGCAGAACAAATGAACAAAATGCTTGAAGACGCCCTAGCTCGGCAGAAAGAAGCTTTCAAGTTCGAGATGGAGATGACCATGCAGCGGATGAGAGAGATGCACGACCAGCAAATCGCAGCTCTGACAACTCATCAAGAAGAGCCCACTCGGCCTAATCATCCGAATCAAGAGGAGAATGAACGGGAAGGGAATAACGTTAACATAATTATTCCCCCTGTTAACAATGACAATGGAAGTGGTCCTGTAGATGATAATGCGAAAGACGACCCCGTTACCTCTCCCCAAAGCCACTCGAAGACAGAAACGAGTGAAGACAAGAAGATGAAAGACCTGGAGAGCAAAATCAACGCATTGATGAACGCTCAAGAGGTGAAAAGGTCAGGTATACCGTGTCCATACCCAAGGGAGTGGGAATCAATTCCATATCCGGCAAAGTTCAGTCTAATCAACTTTACGCCGTTTGATGGAAAGGGTTCCCCTACCCAACACTTAATATATTTTAAGTCTCACTTAGGAATAATCTCCGGCAACGAACCCTTAATGGTACGGTCATTCGTTGGCACTCTTCGCGGAGCGGCCTTCGATTGGTATCGCCGCCTCAAGCCGGGGAGTATCAACAGTTGGGACGACATGGAGGACATGTTCCTGACGAACTTTTTCGACGACGACACTGAAGTCTCCATCAGCACACTGTTTGAGGAAAAGCAAAGGAATGGTGAGTCGGTTGAAAACTTCGTGAAAAGATTCCGAAATAAAGTAATGAATTGCAGGGATCCGGTCAGCGAAGATTTCATCCTCGAGACCTATCACAACAATCTGTCCTTGGACATCCTCGAAGCTATGGGAATGGCGCCACCAAAGACCTGGAAGGATCTGAAGGTGCGAGGAGAGCGAGCCGAACGGTTCCTCAAAAGGAAGAAGGCATAAAGGGGTCAAATAGCCAATAATGCTCCGCAACCAAACTTCGCCCCTAAGGGAAGAGGAAAAGCACAACAAAGCGCTGTGAACGCGAATCAAACGTTCGAGGTGCAAGCGCAGCCGCAACACCAGCAACCAAGAGCTCCTCAACCTTCAAGGTGGCAACAGCAGACCCCGAGGCCGAAAGCCGCGGAACCAAAGTTTCCAAAGGTCTACTCATTCAAGGAGGATGAAATCCCCGGTATTTTCAAATACCTCGTCGAGAACAACAAGATCAAGTTGCCTCCAGTTCAGGATCAAGAAGATGCTAAAAGAGTCAACGATCCTAAGTACTGCGCATTTCACAGAGCAGTGCATCATCCTACCAAGGTATGCTACGCTCTCAAAGATAAGATCCAAGCTCTAATCGATGTCGGGGTCATCACCATGAAGCAGCCGAAGGAGAAGAAGGTGGGGGCGAATGCAGTGACGATTAGCTTCGGCTCTTTTCCCTTGAATCAGTTCCAGCTTGACCCAGTCATAAAGGCAGCGGTGAAGACGGTGAACGATGATCCTCACAAGCAGCGCCAGAAAGGACTTGTGCCGCATACAGCCCCGAATGGCGAGATTCTTTGGGTTCATCCGGACTTGATTAAAGATGAACAATGGACTAGAGCCTCTCCCAAGAAAAAGTCAAAGGGAAAAGGTAAATCTTGTCATGGAGCTTCTGCCATTCCAGGAGAAGATGACGACAGAATTCCCGCCTTCCCGCTCTCTGAAGACGAACAGGAAGCCTTTGCAACCCGGAGTGGGAATGAATATCACTACAATTACCCGGATGCTTCCGAGCAATTGGGTACCAAAACCCCTCCTTCTAAGATGTTGTCGGAATTGGGAATTGCAGCGATTCCCCCAATGCCTGTAGCTACGGAGAAAGTCCAGCAAAAGGAGGTCAAACGGAAAAGGTAAATCTTGTCATGGAGCTTCTGCCATTCCAGGAGAAGATGACGACAGAATTCCTGCCTTCCCGCTCTCTGAAGACGAACAGGAAGCCTTTGCAACCCGGAGTGGGAATGAATATCACTACAATTACCCAGATGCCTCCGAGCAATTGGGTACCAAAACCCCTCCTTCTAAGACGTTGTCGGAATTGGGAATTGCAGCGATTCCCCCATCCAGCAAAAGGAGAAGGGGAAAGAGCCTCCGCGGCAAGAAGCCCAAAACCCGAGGCAGTCTCGATTCAATCATCCGATTGGGAGAGACAAACCGGGAAATGCAAACTCTCAGTCCCATTTCGACATCATGGCGCAATTGGCCAACATCCCGGCTAGGATAACCCTCTATGAGCTGTTACGTCTTTCGAAGGATACAAGGAAGGCATTACAAGAGGCCTTGAGCGATTCGGAAGCTTTCTTAACCCGAATCAAGCCTTCTCCTGAAGAACCGGAGCCATCAGTTCAACACTGCAATCTCGCCGCGAATCATTTTCCCTGCATCTCTTTTACCAAAGAAGACATGCAGACGAAGAACTCAAAGCATGACCGGCCTTTGTATTTCACCGGGCATATTGGCTCCAGCATGGTCAACCGGATCCAAGTCGATCCGGGTTCCGCTGTTAGCATCATGCCATTCCGATTGATGCATCATCTCGGAATTCCGACTAGCAAATTAGCCTGTACTGGCACTACGATTTACGGATTCAACACCAGTGGGTCCAGGCCCTTGGGGAAGATTCGAATCAAGTGCCAGATCGGGGATTTGAAGTCGGAAATTACTTGTTATGTGATTGACGCGGAAACATCCTATAACTTACTGTTGGGTCGACCTTGGATCCACAGTAACTTACCAAAGAAGACATGCAGACGAAGAACTCAAAGCATGACCGGCCTTTGTATTTCACCGGGCATATTGGTTCCAGCATGGTCAACCGGATCCAAGTCGATCCGGGTTCCGCTGTTAGCATCATGCCTTTCCGATTGATGCATCATCTCGGAATTCCGACTAGCAAATTAGCCTGTACTGGCACTACGATTTACGGATTCAACTGATACCGAAACTGGGTTTGATTACGATGGTGGTTTTGTTATTAATGACATTGTACCCATTGTAATCAATCTTGACGATGATAAATCATCGGAGAGTAGTTGTAATTGGCAACTTGCGGAAGAACTATCAATAAACGATGATTTAGAGTACTCGATGTGCCTTGAGAATGTCACTAAAGAGCTATACTACCAGTGGGTCCAGGCCCTTGGGGAAGATTCGAATCAAGTGCCAGATCGGGGATTTGAAGTCAGAAATTACTTGTTATGTGATTGACGCGGAAACATCCTATAATTTACTGTTGGGTCGACCTTGGATCCACAGTAACCTTATAGTCCCGTCAACTCTGCACCAATGCTTCAAGATGGAGTGGAAAAGAGGTCATCTACGGCAAAGGAAAAGAAGCTCCGATACCTGATCACTTCATAGAAGAAGAAGAAGATGAAGATAAACCTGCCCCTCATCTATTTAGATATGATGCGAAAGCACGCGATATGATGGAGAGATATGGGTATGACTTCACACTTGGAGAAGGTCTTTTCTATGGTCGAGGTCCGCGAGTTCCACCTCGAATGGCCTATGTACCAAAGTGAAAACCCGATGATTATTATCGTCACAAAAGAGGTCTTGGCTATGTCTCCTCATCCGACGATGAGTGCTGCTGGAAAATCATCGATCAAATTGCTAACAAAGTTAGAATTGGAGACTCATCCGATTCCTCAGCTTGGGATTCCGACTCTAGTATCGGTGAGATGTTCAAGAAGCTGATGTCGAACATGGTTACGGTCGATCCTACCACCATAGAGGAAGACGACCAGATGCCGACATGGGAAGATCCTTGGGTTCATCACCTAAACATGCAGTATGGTGATAGGTTCGAGCAAAGGGAGCCTCCCACCGAAGATCAAATACTCCAGGTAAATATGGGCAGCGAAGATAATCCGAAGCCTATATTCATTAGCGACAGTCTCCCGCACGAAGAAAAAGAGGAGTTAATCTCTCTTATTAGGGAGTACATCGATGTGTTCGCCTGGAATTATGAAGATATGCCAGGGCTCGATCCAAACGTAGCAGTACATCGTCTCAATATTAAGTCGGATGTCAAACCTGTCAAGCAACAACAAAGACGGTTTCGTTCGCAAATGATGGAGGCAATCGAGTCCGAAGTTAAGAAGCTTATTGACTCGGGCTTCGTTCGGGAGGAGCAACATCCAGAATGGCTTGCTAATATCGTCCCGGTCCTTAAGAAGAACGGGAAGGTCAGGATTTGTATCGACTTTCGGGATCTCAACACTGCTTGCCCAAAAGACGATTTTCCCCTCCCCATCACGGATGTTATCATCGACAATACGTGTGGGTTCGAGAGGATGTCTTTCATGGATGGCTTCTCTGGTTACAACCAAATAAAGATGCATCCAGATGATGAAAAGCATACTGCATTCAGAACGCCGCTCGGTGTCTTCTGCTACACAGTTATGCCCTTCAGCTTGAAGAATGCAGGTGCTACATATCAACGAGCTATGTCAAAGATCTTTCAGGAGCATCTCTGAAAGACTGTCGAATGCTACGTAGATGATCTAGTCGTGAAAAGTCGTGATAAAAAGGATCACATCAAAGACTTGAAGACCATGTTCGACTTAATGCGAACCCATCAATTGAAGATGAATCCTACTAAGTCTTTCCTCGGAATGTCGAGTGGCAAATTCCTGGGATTCGTCGTCACCACCAAAGGTATCCACATCGATCCTGATAAGGTAAAGGCGATCAATGAATTACAACCTCCGAGAAACCTCAGAGAGCTCAGAGGATTGCAAGGACGATTGGCTTACATCCGTCGGTTCATTTCGAACCTCTCAGGAAAATGCCAACCATTCTCCAAGCTCGCAAAGAAGGGCGTGTCTTTCGTATGGGATGACGCTTGTCAAAAGGCATTCGAGAGTATTAAAGAATATCTCTCGAAGCCTCTCGTACTCGTTGCACCGAAATCGGGCAAACCGTTCTTGATTTATGTCAAGGCGACGAGCCACTCGTTAAGTGCATTACTTGCACAAGATGACGATAACGGTCACGAGCAGGCAGTGTATTACTTGAGCCGGACCATGGTAGGCGCCGAATCTCGATATCCTATAATTGAGAGAGAATGCCTCGCCTTGGTGTTCGCTATTTAGAAGATGCGGCATTATCTGGTTGGACAGACCATTTATGTCATCTCTAAGGTTAATCCAGTTCGAGTATTCATGACTCAACCCGCGTCAATGAACTGGCGGTTAGCAAAATGGGCCTTACTCTTGTCCCAATACGACTTGCATTTCAAGCAACAGAAGTCAGTGTTAGCAAAATGGGCCTTACTCTTGTCCCAATACGACTTGCATTTCAAGCAACAGAAGTCAGTAAAAGGACAGGCCATCTGTGATCTCCTGGCAGACAATCCAACGGCGGATATCGCCGAGATATATGACGGCTTACCAGATGAAACCCACGAAGTCAACGCAACTTCACACCAACAAGTATGGCGTTTATACTTCGACGGCGCTTCGCGAGCAACTCATGTCGCAAGTGCTCCTGGAAGTTCTAAAATCTTCTCCGGAGTTGGAGTAGTTTTAGTTTCCCCGGGAAAACATGTGATGCCTCGCGCCTACTCGCTAACCGAGCCATGCTCGAATAATGTAGCAGAGTACAACACATTGATTATAGGACTCAACTTCGCTAAGGAGCTGGGGGTTGAGTATCTCGAAGCCTTCGGCGATTCTCAGCTGATAGTCAACCAAGTCCAAGGAGAATATGAAGTCCGAAGCCAAGATCTAATACCATACCATAAGATGGCGGTAGAGATGGCGGAATCATTCGAAGGGTTCTTTATCGAACATATTCCACGGCTACAGAATACCTACGCAGACGCGTTGGCAGCATTAGCCGTGTCTCTGGCGCAACCTCCCGAGACAGAACAGTTTGTCACAGTAAGAACTCACCAACTCCTAGTGCCACTTTACAGTGAAGATGCCGAGGAAGAAGAGGTTCAAGAGGCGCTCGCTACTCAAGTCAAGTTCGAACCCCGAGATTGGCGTTTCCCCATCATCGACTTCGTCTTGCATGGAATCTTGCCAGAAGATGTAAAGGAAAGAGAGTCAATCCGACGAAGAGCACCAAGATTCTACTATAACACAGAGAATCGAACGCTCTACCGCAGGGGGTATGATGGGTTGCTATTGCGCTGCCTATCAACCAAAGAAGCTGAAGAGGTCCTTAGGGAAGCGCACGAAGGAGAGTGTGGCGCACACCAACCTGGTCCTAAGCTTTATGACCGCATCAGAAGAATGGGGTATTTCTGGCCTTCCATGATGAGTGATGCGATTACGTATGCCCGAAAGTGTGATGCATGTCAAATACACGGGAATTATGTGCATCAACCTCCGGAGCATCTGCATCCTTCGGTTACGTCATGGCCGTTCGAGACTTGGGGAATGGACATTGTTGGTCCTATAAATCCTCCATCAGTCAAAGGCGACCGATTCATCCTGGCAATCACCGATTACTTCTCCAAATGGGCCGAAGCAGTTCCACTCAGAGAAGTTAAAACGAGCAACGTCATTGGATTCATCAAGCACCACATCATCTATAGGTATGGTGTTCCAAGACGAATCATACATGACAACGGTCCTCAGTTTGTCAGCAACGCCTTCATAAGGTTCTGCGAAAAGTTTAAAATTCAGGACATCTCGTCGACGGCTTATAATCCTACAGCGAATGGATTAGCTGAAGCCTTCAACAAGACTATCATCAAACTCTTGTCAAAGATCGTGAAAACTAACAAACGAGACTGGATCCAAGAAGAAGGGTAAATTTGAACCCAAATGGGAGGGACCATTCGTAGTGGAGACAGTCTACTCGAGTGGCGCCTATCGCCTCGTCACCAAGGACGGTGACCGGCTCATGATGCCGATAAACGGCAAATTCCTAAAAAAATACTATCCTTAGTATCTTCAGGATGATCAATGCATCGGGAAGTTCCCGGAAGAATACCCCACGGGTATTCTTAGGGATAACCCGGTCATTGTGGAATTGACGAATAAGAATTCTGCATTCGAACTCTAAAGGTCAGAATGTCTCTTCTTATTTTCACCAAAATTCTCCAACTCTTATCAGTTATCTTTGTGAGATGAGATCCAATCCTCTGATAGGTTAATCTTTCCTCACCAAACCATCCGCTGATAAAATCAAACGACAGTGGATCCACCAACATTTCCATCTGCCAGTCATTGGCATCACTCAGACTCAGCATGTTAGGTCAGAATCACCTAGCATTGAAGTTTCCCTTTGAGTGGTAATACGAGTTGGCACTCTCTTTGCTACCCGTAGTCCACTTTCTTTGCTTTCTGGTCAAACTTATAAAAGTTAGGGCCAAAGCCAAAATCCCCTCTCGATTCCCCCAATGAACGAGAGGTCCACTTTCCTTGGAACAGTCAAACCTATAAAAGTTAGGATTGTTCCCGATCTCGCTTAGTCAAGCCTACGAGTAGTCAAGGCTAAGACCGAGTCATCCCTTCTTGATAAAAGAAAATCCACCTTTGTCCCTTTTTTCCACCAAACCTATAAAAGTTAGGGTTGAGATTGGGTCTTCTCCTCAATAAATGAGGGGTTCTTTGGGTTCAGATGACCAATCCTATAAAAGGTAGTGTCATTCGAACCTTTCCGATTCTCGGAGTGGAGATCCCACTCTTAGTTTCATCCTGTAGGATTCTGGGGGTGGAGATCCCACCTCGAGTTTCCTTTCCAGCTGTAGATAGAATATAAAATTCTTCCTCTTCAGCGCCGGGAGATAGAATATAAAATTCTTCCTCTCCTTGGAACTTTCTGATGCTCGGAGTGCAGATCCCACTCCCAGTTCATCATTCCGGATGCTCGGAGCGGAGATCCCACTCCCAGTTCATCATTCCGGATGCTCGGAGCGGAGATCCCACTCCCAGTTCATCCTTCCGGATTCTGGGGGTGGGGATCCCACCTCGAGTTTCCTTTCCAGCTGTAGATAGAATATAAAATTCTTCCTCTTCAGCGCCGGGAGATAGAATATAAAATTCTTCCTCTCCTCGGAACTTTCTGATGCTCGGAGTGGAGATCCCACTCCCAGTTCATCATTCCGGATGCTCGGAGCGGAGATCCCACTCCCAGTTCATCCTTCCGGATTCTGGGGGTGGGGATCCCACCTCGAGTTTCCTTTCCAGCAGGAGATAGAATATAAAATTCTTCCTCTCCTATTTGACACAACTTTCAACTTCCAATCCGCGCACTTGGTGCACGGGGAATTTTATCCCAAATCCTAAGTAGGGATAAGTCAACTCCTAACACGTGTTGCCGGGTAGCCTATTCCCGTGACAAGGGCAAAGTCTACGTATTCAAAGTCGTAGCATTAAGTCTAAGGGAGTTCATTCCTTTAGCACAACGTTACATGCGGAACGGATTTCGACAATCCGCATGCTAGCCCGATTCAAACGGTAATCGGTAAAGGCACATCAAACCCGTTGAAGGCTGGGGGTTTGCCAAAAATCCCAAAGTCAATGCCTAACACGCGTTACCGGTTTAGTCTTTCACCGATTGAAAAAGACACCAGGATCTAAACCTGGGGAATTTCATCCCGAAGCCTAAGTAGGGATAAGTCAACGCCTAACACGCGTTGTCGGGTAGTCTATTTCCGTGATAAAGACGAAGCCTATGTATTCAAAATCATAGCACAAAGCCTCAGAGAGTTTACTCTCTTAGCACAACGTTACGTGTGGAACGGATCTAGACAATTCACATGCTAGTCCGATTTCAAACGGTAATCGGTAAAGACGTATCAAACCCGTTAATGGCTGGGGGTTTGCCAAAAACCCCATACACCTTGGCATTCAGAATAAATGCAGAGAGATCACAAAAGAAGTAAATGCAGAGTTCCTATTAATAGACTGGATCAAAAGCATACGACAAGAAGTTCATTAGCCCGAAGGCAACTGACGACTGAGAATATGAGACCTTAAGCTAAGAAGTCTATCTGCATAACTCCGTTCAAGTCCTACCCGCAGATCAGCTCGGGCAGATTCCTCAGAATGGCTTAAAATCTCCGCGGCTTCGCTCTTCAGCTTCATCAGTCTCTCCTGAGTGGATCCCAGCTTCTCGAGTGCCTCCTCACGAGAACGCTCTAGTCCAATCAGGTCATCTGCAATAAGAACAGCAGATTCCTCAGCGCGCTTCAAAGCCTCTCTCAACCTAGCCACCTCCTCGCGGTTCGAGTCCGAAGAACGGAGTAGCTCAGCTCTATCCGCATCTTTCCTCGCCACGACGGTCATCAGCTGCGCAATGGTACTCTCATGTGACTGAAGCTCGCACCCGATGGAGGATCTCAAGTCACGCCACTGTGCCATCCTAAGCTCCAACTGAGAGGACACGAAAGAGGAAGCCCCGGTAACCTCCAACTCCTTCAACTCTCGTATCTCTAACTCCAGGGCAGCGAAATCGGCAGTGAAGGAATCGGCCAACTCCGGGTGTCCCTCTTCCCTCATCATCATCATGTGGCGAGAAAAGGAACGCCGGAACTGATCAAAGCCGCCTCCTCGGTGAAGAAGTTTCTCAATCAGGCCATTATAAAAGGCGGTGAAGAAGCTGAGGTCCGTGCGAAAAGCCTCTCGGTCAGGATCAGTATCGACCAAAAGGCTACAGACACGCTCGTACAAGGAAGATCGAGATCCTACAAGCGACAACATAAAAAATCAGCGGATTATCGAATGCAATAAGGAAATCCAAAAGGCAAGTTCTGAGCATACCAACGCCAACGGACGTCCCCTCAGGCTGAGGTCCGACAGGTTCTGAGACTGTAGCAGAAATGGTCGTGGAGGGTACATCAACCTCTGCAGGCAAACTGCTCATACCACTCGGTAAGGGCGGGGAGACACTACTTCTATGCAGACTTTCAGCCCCAGAAACTATAGCAGTATCAGACCCAACGGCTGGTCCTACAGTTACGCTCCTATATTAGTCCAATGAAAATTTGGACAAATAAGGAGAATCGGGGTAAGGAGATCATATGCATACCTGCAATTCCACCATCTTCAGATGCAGCTCATAAGAGTATCGGCCCAAGCGGCTGGTCCTATGATTACACCTCTTTATTAGTCAAAATGAAAGTTGAGACAAATAAGGAGGATTGGGATAACAGGGTCATCTGCATACCTGTAGGTCCATCATCTGTAGGAAACTGGGGGACACTGGGAGTCATAAGAGAATCAGTCCTGGTGGCTGGTCCTATGATTGCACTTCTATGTTAGTCAAAGGTCAGATAAACATAGAAAAGTACGATATCCCTAAATCGTATGCGTACCTGCGGGTTCGTCATTTCGAGGCGAGCTAGAAATACCAGGAATCGGTGTTGGACTAATCCCAATGGTTGGTGCTGTAAAATTAATCCTTCATTAGTCAGACAAAATACCTGGCAAGATGAAGAGAACCAGATATATACCTGAGAATGAATCATTCCCAAAGAATGGTCTCTCGGTTCCCCTGGTTGTCTGTTCAGCCAGCATATCGGCCAATAAGCCAGCATCGGGTTTCGAGAAGTTTGGCGCAGAAGCACACCCCGGTTCCTCGAAACCTACATCAGGATAAACTCCATCCTCAGCTGGCCTCCCCATCGCGACATCTGCAGGGTAACCTGAATGTTGGAAGATGAGGAAAGCTCAAAAAAAATACTTGCAGCAAAAACGGAAGATCTTCCTTCCCCATGCTCGAAAACGGTAACATTGGATGTAGATATACCTGAATACGGGACGGTGGACTCGACACTATTCACTTGCTCAAGGTCAATGTTCAGATCGATGCCCAGAGACCCGTCATGAAGGGCGTCGCACATCTGTCGCACAAAGCAATCCATGTTATCAGGTCCAGGAGACACCGGACCCGGTGGGATTTCGCCCTCTTCGAAGAACCCTGAAGCATAAAACATGGTTACAAATCCCAAAAGGTAAATCACCTTAAAACAATGAAATGTTACCTTCTCCTCCATCGGCGGTGCTTCCTAGGTCTACTCCATAGGGACGCTGACCGTCATGGGGCTTATGGGCGGTCTTCTTCCTCTTCAGGGCACCAACCCTTCGAGGGCCAACGGGTCGAACATGCGCAGGCCTATAGGAGCTGGCGGCTCATGATCGTCAACTGTCCTACCTAAAGTGACAATGGTCATTTCGTTAAACAAACAAGAGCTGCTGTTTATACTAATTAGAATGGAGAAAGGAAAATTAAGGAAGCAAGGCAAACCAGCATCGAGTTCCCCTCGGTCGGTATCTGCATCCACATACTCTTCCTCGGAGGTCTCGTTGTCGTCACCCGTAGGAAGGAGCTCTTCATCATCTGTGGGAAGAGATTTAGCATGTCCTTTTCTCCGCTTCTGAGCAAGTTCAGCCCTACGAGCAGCCATCATAGTAGCCCGGACCAGGTACTCGGACTGTAATTCTGAAAGGCTCCTCACATCAATAGATTCGTAGGCGGAAAGGAACCACTTGCAACTGAGGAAAGTGGTCAGTGGCTTACGCCTATATGATGGAAGAGCAAAACGGGCTCCGGTGCAACCCACCATAGTCCACAGCCATGCTCGCACGCCGTCAATCAGTCCTCCCTCAACCTGTAGGCTACGGCTTGGATTCCCGACGTATAGCTGGTCATAGCCGAACTGTCGAGCGAAGCGGCAAGGAAGGTAAGGCTCTATGTAGCATTGATTCTTCACCCGGAGGACAAGATACCTGACACGGATGTTCACTAACCAACGGAAACAGCCAACGTCGAGAATGGTCCGGTCACTTCTGGGTTTCTCCTCATCAATCAGTGTGTCACCATAGCGACCCGAAAAGTGGGGAAAGCACTTGAAGAACTCCCAGCTTTTACGGACTCGAAGCTCTCGCTGAACATCACTGAATTTGGGCCCAATCCATCTACACTTCTCCAACAGCTGCATGAAAGGAACGGGGACATCTACCACGCTGGGCGCCGACATCAGGTCGGGACGGTGAAGAATGAGCCACGCCATCAGATAAGCGCAAGGAAGCTCGGCCTTCGGATTAGTGAGCTCAGTCGATGGTTCAGAACCCCTCTGTGTAAAGCCACCGACCAGACACCTAAGCCCGCAGTGGATGCTGGCAACCATCGCTGGGAGCAGGGAAAGCTCTCTCCCGTAAGCTAGCTGTACTGCAGGGAAGAGCACCTCGATAGGTAGAGCGTCCAAAGACTGGTGCGGGACAACACATTTCTTCAGCCAAAGAGCAAGGTAGCCTGCTAGTAGAGTCCGGGACCCAATGGATTTCTGCGCATGAAAGAGAAAAGAATGAAACTTGGTTCCCGCAGGAAAAGCTCCCTCAGCACTGGCAGTGGTGTAAGACTGAGCCTCGGCCTTCTCCAACAGCTCATTAATGGCAGACGGGGTCAACACATCTAACTCACGAATAGACCCGCCGGAATCACCATCCAAATTCTGGAATAAATAGTCAGCAAACTGCTTCAGACTGATCTGCTTCTTCCTCTTCGCTAGAGGAGAAGTCTGGGTCAAGGAAGTATAATAGTGACAGGTGAGATCCCAGAGAGTGTCATACATGTCGGGAGTATCCCTCTTCATGCACTCCAACTGCTGGTTCGAGGGAAAATACTCCTGATACGGACAGTCCCCCATCTGAAGGCCAGAAACATAATGCATCTCGTGCAAGGCCAACCCTAACTCGCCACCGCTGGTCAGGAAGGTGTTACTATCCGGCATGTAGGTCTCCAGCAATGCCAAGAAATGACGACAGCTGACTGGGATTCCGTACATAGTGGCTCGTATAGGTGTATACAACCCACTGCTTTTCAAATCCCTCTCCCAGCGCGCTAAGACAAAACTGGTCATGCGGGCCCACCATCCCTTGGCTAATGAGGAAGCCCAACCATAGCATCTGGGCTCCGGTGGAGGTAATCGCCTCCCCAGAAGAGCCAGACGATTACCCACAGTAGAGGCAGCTGCTGACGTCTCACCTGGGGGTGCAGTATCAAGGCCCGTGATCCCTGGTCAAAGACCACGAATATGGTGATCGGTAAAAGTGGCGTCTGTGATAAGCTGGCGCAAGCAATGGCGCCCTCCTTCCCGTACTAAACGGCAGGAATCGTCAGAACGATCCTGGTCAAACTGTGGGAATGGGCTAATGACTTGCCCAATGGAAGTGGAGGAAAAAACCTCCCGGCTACAACCGGCATTGGCATGAGCAGGAAGACTACCCGCGGGGAATTCAACTGCAATAAAATACAAAGATGGAGTCAGAAAATCCGTCTCATAAGTAGAATGATAAGCTCATTCACGGAATAATTGGAGAGACGATTTTGAGTGTCCTACACCGGAAGAACGGTATGCATCATCACGTGAACAACGTGGCAACATATACCGAACTACAAGGTGTAAGACAACACAAGAATCGCCCCAATATATCCGAAGACTTGAATTGGCTAAGCAAAACAAGTCCGAAACCTTAACCTCCGCGAAAGAGGTATCGGTTCTTCCTTAATGACCCGCTAAGGGATCAGTCAGGGATACAGAAATAGAGAATTCTCACCCCTGAAGGAAAAGTCTGCCGGGAAAGACGTCGTGGGAACCTCCTCCTCACTGTGCTGCGAATGGGGATAACTCCCGGAAGATCGATGGTGACGAGGAGACATCGGAAATCTGCAGTGAAAAAGCAATCTGTCAGGTACAATAGGAATACACGAAATTTAAAAAAAGGGAAATTAAGCACTTGGACTTAAAATCCTATAAATAAATAGGATTTTACAGTTAAAGTCTAATTAAACCTACCAATTTTGTGCCCGCAAAACAATGATCGTTTTTGCGGTGAATTTTGGTGAAATACCCAAAATACCCTACCAATTTTGTGCCCGCAAAACAATGATCGTTTTTGCGGTGAATTTTGGTGAAATACCCAAAATACCCCCCGTGTTCAAGGCCAAAATTCAGGTTAAGGACACGCGTGACCCGGGTCATGATCATCACGTTCGATCATATAACACCCCGGTACCCCCACAATTTTGGTTAAAATTTGCAAATGAGCCCTTTTGCAGAATTTAGCGAATTTTGCAAATAAACCCCCCAAAGTTTCGGCCATTACCTCTTTTTGCACATAAACCCCCCAAAGTTTCGGCCATTATCTCTTTTTGCAAATAAACCCCCACGAATTTTGCAAATAAACCCCCCAAAGTCTCGGCCATTACCTCTTTTTGCACAAAACCCCCCGAAGTAATAGTGCATACATGCCCCCTAGTCTACCACCACGAATTTTGCAAATAACCCCCCCAAAGTTTCGGCCATTACCTCTTTTTGCACAAAACCCCCGAAGTCTACTACAAGAATAAAGATGCAATCTTTACAAGAAAATAAGAGGATTGTAAAGAAGAGCTTACCAAATCAAAAGAGTTTTCTTTGAGCTTGAAGATGAAGGAGGGAACCCTACTCGGAGGAGCAAGTGTTCGGCCAATAGGAGACACCCAAAATCCGAGCTCCTCTTGAAGGGTTGATGGATCCTTGAGAACAAATCAATGGAGGAAAGAAGCTTGGGGAAGAAGAATACACAAAACCGAAATGGGGGGGGGAAGAGTTCGGTTTTGGGAGCTAAGTAAGAGGGGGAATCTTCCTTGAAATTTTGAAAAGAGGGGGGAAAACAAAAGGGGTAATAGAACCAAAACAAGGGAAAGATAAGCAAGCAAAAGGGGGAAAAAGACAAAAGAGAAGGGAGAGAGGGTGTCTCGGCCCCAAAACCGAGACACCCTAGGGTGTCTCGGCCTTGGCCGAGACACCCCAAGGTGTCTCGGCCAATGGCGAGACACCCCCGGATGTTTTGGGTCTTGTTTCATCCCCGTATGCCTGTTTTAGGCCCAAATTCGTCCGTTTCCGTCGATTACCAGATGCCTTGATGAAAATCAACACCAATCAACGTTCGACGATTTGAAACCCTAAGGGTCAACGCCAGTCAACGCGTAACCCTAGGTCAACGCCAGTCAACGCGTTGCAACCAAAGTCAACATTTGGCGATTTGAAACCCTAAGGGTCAACGCCGGTCAACGCGTAGCCCTAGGTCAACGCCAGTCAACGCTTGGCGATTCGAAACCCTAAGGGTCAACGCCGGTCAACGCGTAGCCCTAGGTCAACGCCAGTCAACACGTTGCGACAAAAGTCAACGTTCGACGATTTGAAACCCTAAGGGTCAACGCCGGTCAACGCGTAACCCTAGGTCAACGCCAGTCAACGCGTTGCAACCAAAGTCAACATTTGGCGATTTGAAACCCTAAGGGTCAACGCCGGTCAACGCGTAGCCATAGGTCAACGCCAGTCAACGCGTTGCAACAAAAGTCAACGTTCGACGATTCGAAACCCTAAGGGTCACTAGGTCAACGCCAGTCAACGCGTTGCGAAAAAAGTCAACGTTTGACGATTCAAAATCCTAAGGGTCAACGCCGGTCAACGCGTAACCCTAGGTCAACGCCAGTCAACGCGTTGCAACCAAAGTCAACGTTCGACGATTCGAAACCCTGAGGGTCAACGCCGGTCAACGCGTAACCCTAGGTCAACGCCAGTCAACGCGTTGCGACAAAAGTCAACGTATGACGATCCAAAACCCTAGAGTCAACGCCGGTCAACGCGTAACCCTAGGTCAACGCCAGTCAACGCGTTGCAACAAAAGTCAACGTTTGACGATTCAAAACCCTAAGGGTAGACGCCGGTCAACACGTGACCCTAGGTCAACGCCAGTCAATGCGTTGCGTCAAAAAGTCAACGTGCAGTGATCCGAAACCCCAGGTCAACACGATGTGACAAGGATAGTAAGTTCAAAAGTCAACTCAATGACACGAGCCAAACTCAATTCACCAGCTGTAGACTCGAGATTCCAACGACGGCCAGGCGATAAACGCAGCGCCGGAAAAACTTCGGTTATTCGTCAAAGCATCGGATAAACCGAAAATCGAAGGAGCCGAGAGTTGAAACTAACCACAGGTCCCTTATGCCGACTGAAGGCCGGACCAATCATATCCAAAGCATTCCGGTCTCTTCTATAAAAGAAACGAGGCCGGAACGCTTTGGAGGGGGTATCTGTAGGCATCAAAAATTACCGATAGGTCCCCACGAACAGCTCAGTGTTAGGGAATGACGATGAACGTCACTACCCGGTTCACAAGAGTCCAATTGACGTCGGTGAGCGCCTGAAGTGAATCGACGAGCTACGTGAGCCGACAGAGTTTCAGAACAACAGGGATACGGACTGACCGAGAACCCCGCAACCGCTGCAAAAGGAGCAACACCCGTCATGTCCTGATCATCACACTGATAATCCAACCATGGGGGCTAACAGAGCTCTTCGTCGGAATTCCAACGCATCCGAAATCAACTAAATCCGAGTTTGGACGACGAATCAACGGCAAACACACCCGGAAAGGCCTCGGACTGAACTGGGGCACCCGGGGGTGTCTTGGCAAGCTCGAAACACCCGAGGGGTGTCTTGGCAAAACCAAGACACCCCAGGGGTGTCTCGGCCGCCGAGACACCCCAAGGGGGTGTCCTCATCATTTCAGCCCCCCCCTCTCTTGGTTTGCTATAAATAGCCCCCTTAGGCCTTCATTTGAGGGGGCTCCTGATTTAGCTCTTGATTTTTTTGGTGGCCTTGGGGTTTTGGATCTGATTGGAAAGAGGGAGAGGAGGATTTCTTGGAGAGAGCCTAGGCAAAGCCCGGCCGGAGCAAGGAGTGTTCGAGCTTTCTGCAGCAAAAGGGTCTTCTTCTTCCTTCCCCCTTCTCTTCTCCTTAGTATTGGCCTTCAGCGTTAATACTAAGAAGAGCTAGTGTCTCGCTTTAGCCGAGATATAAGCTTCATAGCTTCTCGATCCCACGCGGGTCGACGAAGTTCCGGCCCCGGTGGTCCACGGATATCAACATCCCCGTCACAGGCCAAAGACCCACGCAAGCGAGACCGCACCAAAACGGGATCTCGTGTTTATTTTCGATAAAGTTGTAATTTTTGTTTTATTGCACGAGGAGGTCTTATAAAAAGACCGACTTTTTTTATCGATTCTTGTTGTAACGATTGAAGTTGTAACAGATCTAAAAGCAATGAAAATAGCAACTTTTCCCGAAAACACTTATTGAAGGAGGAGGAAGTGAAACGCAAAATTCCGGCATCATCATAGCCATATTCTGCTTCAAGAGCATTCCATAGGTCTTTAGCACTTTTGAACTCATAATATATGTCGTAAAGGTTGTCCGCAAGTGCGCTAAGGATCCTATGGCAACAATGATAATTGATTTCTTCTGGTTTCATAGAGCTAGAAAAGGAGCTAGCACCAAAAACAGAAGTGGTAGGAACAAGTTCAGGTAGAGGACCATAGACAGGAGAATTGGAGGGTTCAAAACCTCTAGTTGAAGACTCGGGAATGTCAAGAGCAGATAAAAGACCTAATGTGGTAAGCCAGTATCGCATCTGATTAGACCATCATTTATAATTAACACCGGTAAACTTTTTAGGTTTGACACTTTTGGAATGATCAGGGTTAGCCATAAGTCTAATTTGTGTTTACTAGTCTAGGTATTTGATATCTGAATGGAAAAGATTTGTCAATACCACTCAACTAGTAACTTAGAGGATTATGACTTAAGATATGAAACCAGATTTGGAAAAGATTTGTCAATACCACTCAACTAGTAACTTAGAGGATTATGACTTAAGATATGAAACCAGATTTGTAAACTAGCAAGAGAAACTAGTAACTTAGAGGATTATGACTTAAGATATGAAACCAGATTTGTAAACTAGCAAGAGATAATAAATACAATAATAATATATTTTTTTATGAACAGTAAACAAAACAAATCGTGAACAATAATTTTTTTATAAATGAAATTAATAGATACGTATTTACTAATCAGATTTAAATTAACAGTAAGAAATTTAATCTATCTTCTAGATTGCTGTCAAAATTGAGAAAAATAAGAATAAATCTGAAAATAAAAGAGTTAGAACACTAGGCCTGAACGGGTGCAGTCGTGATTCACTGCCCTAGAAGATAGATGACCCGCCTATAGCCCTTGTGAAGTCGATCCTTTCCCCCTAGCGGTAAAAGTCCTCAAAAACGACCGACCTCTGTACCCGGGAACGAGTAGTAGAGCTTCTGCTCAGACGAAGATGGTTGCCTAAAAAGTATAAAAAATAGTAGCAGAGTAATTTTTTAGAGGAATGAGAGTGGCTCTATGAAAGAGAGGATTTTCCTTGTTGTGATTTTCTCCGAATGAGCTTCAGCTCCTTATAGAGCCCTTTCAGCTCATAACCGTTGTTGATAGACCGCACACGTTACGCTGAGATCCCGCGTCCGTTATACGTTTCCATAACTCCTGCAACCGTTACAAACTTGTGTAAAACGTGTAAAAAATAAAACTTGAGAGGTAAAAAACCGCGTGCGTGTGCGGCGTGGCGCGCGTGGCGAGGCGAGGCGTGCGTGTGGAGTAACAGCCCAAACAATACTACGCCCAAAACACTAACTCAAAGCTCATTGAGATGTGAACCATTATAAACTTCTTGAACTTCTTCTCATTTTCCGATTTGGGACTATTCACAAAGATAAAATTGTATTTTCATGAACCAAAAGTCCAACACATATGTGCTTGAGAAACTTGAATGTAATTCATCCCCCCGTAAACATGATCGATCTAGTGACTTCAATCTACATAATCCTATTAATACAGTTGTCACTAGAGAATAAACATAGCAGTTGTATGTTCGTAAGTATCCCACTAAACAAAACTCCAAGAAGGAAAGAAAATAGAAAATACATTAAGATTTTAGATTGGCTCCATATATATCTATATATATTATATCTATATTAAACTACTAAATATAGTTGTCACTAGAGCAGCCACTTGGTATCTAATAAGCTTAATGGCATCATTCCCAAACAAATGAAAATGCTACAGAGAAAAGTAGAAAAAAGATCAATTTTTAAAACAAAAAAAAAATTATACCCCCGCCGATATCAATTTATTGGACTCTGGATTCTCGTTAATTTTGTTAAAACGATATCTGTTATGAGCTGAATATTGCTATTATAGTTTCACAGTGAGATTTTTTTAGTTTTAAAAATCAAAACTGAAATTAGAGAAAATGATATATGCTGTTTCCAAACTCTTAATCAATTACTACTTTTTTTTTCTCTTCCCTAAATTCGAAGTTTTAATATTTTCTTTTCCTTTTCTACCATTGATTCAAATTGATGAAAGAAGAAGCAATCGAGATCAGGTAGAATGTCATCAGTTCTCCTGATCCATATAATCGGCCTTTCAATCTTGGGAGCTCTTCTTTTCTTCTCTACGATCAATATGTAAAGATATTTATATATATATATATATATATACACACACACACACACGAGAGAGAGAGAGATGATAGAATTGTAATTGTTGAAAAATGGCATAGCCTTTTTCATTGATGTTAGGAAATATTTATAGGATTATAAGAGAATCAATTAGTTACATAAAATCTTAAACTAACTAATTAGTTACATAATTGTTGGAACTAAAAGAGGTAAGTGATCTGTCGAAATATTAACAGAATATCATACAATAGGAAAGAATCACATAGCGTGTCGACTGACACCGTAGGGCATGTCAACTAAGACCGCCTTTCGAGTCGACACAGGGGGTGTCATCTCGTCTGGTCGGTTCCTTTCGTTCGGTCGGGCTTCATGTCGACTGGCCCTTGGCTTCTAAGAACGACTAGCACCGCCTTTCGAGTTCGACACAGGGGGTGTCGTCTCGTCTGGTCAGTTCGTCTCATTCGGACGTTTTGATCGGCGCTTCTTGTTGATTGGCTTCGAGTCAACTAGTACCGCCCTTTCGAGTAGACAAGGGGTGTCGTCTCGTCTGCCGTCGCGTTCGTCTCGTTTGGTCGAGCTTCGGTGTCAAGCTGGCCTCGAGTCAACTAGACGCCTTCGCAGTCGATTCACGGTGGGGTGTGCCGTCTCGTCTGGTCGGTTGCAACTCCTTAATATGCCCCCGCAAGTTGGAGCTCCTTGAGGAGAGACTAATCTTGATCAGCAAGTTATAAAAACGCGTGTGGGGTAGTGGTTTGGTGAGTGCATCAGCTAGTTGGTCCGTGGTAGAGACATGAGTGACTCTTAAGATGCCTTCTTGAACTTGTTCTCGAATGAAGTGGAAGTAGAGAGCCACATGTTTCATTCAAGAATAGAAGACCAGATTGGAGCAGAGATTTGTTGTGCCCACATTGTCACAGTAGATTACCGACTGTTGTGATGATATGAACCCAAGTTCACTGAGAAGAGATGTGATCCATCTCAACTCGGCAGCCGTCGAAGTGACCGACCGGTACTCGACTTCAGTCGAGGAGCGAGCCACTGTTCGTTGTTTCTTCGAACTCCAGGATATCAGGTTTCGACCAAGATATACAATGTAGGCACTGGTGGATGTGAAGTCGTCTTTGTTACCTACCCAGTTGGCATCTGAGTAGGCGTGGAGAGCAAGAGGTGATTGACGATGTAACATGATGTCGTAATCAATGGTGCCGCATAGATATCTGAGAAGTCGCTTTGTAGCGTACCAATGGTCTGTAGTCGGATGATGCATGTATTGTGAAAGTTTGTTAACTACATAGGTAATGTCTGGATGAGTGAGGGAGAGATACTGAAGACCCCTAACTATAGTTCAGAACTCGGTTGAGTCAGTAAGGGTTGTACCCGACTGAAGTGTAAGGACACACAAGGTAGCAAGTGGAGTTACGACAGTGCGAGCATCGGTCATCTTTGTTTGAGCCAGCAAGTCGGCAATGTATCTTCACTATGAGAGGAGAAGACCTTGAGGGTGAGAAACAACTTCAAATCCAAGGAAATATTCAAGTGGTCTGAGGTCTTTGAGTGAGAAGCGATGTGCGAGAACCAAGATGAAGTCCTGAACTGATGCTATATTGTTGCCTGTGATGATGGTGTCATCAACGTAGACAAGTAACATGATAGTTATGCCATTGTCATTGAGAATGAACAAGGAGGTGTCGACAACTGAGTTTGAGAAACGAGATACAAGAAGGAACTGTCGAAGCTCATTATACCAGGCTCGAGGAGCTTGTTTGAGACCGTAGACCAACTTTCACAATCTGCAGATGTGATGCGGGTTGTCGGCATCAACAAAACCTTGCGGCTGAGCCATGAAGACATCTTTAGTGAGGGTGCCTTGTAGAAAGTTATTGTTGACATCGAGTTGACAAAGATCCCAACCTCGGTTGACGGCAAGCGAGATGACGAGACGAACTGTGGTCGGCTTTACAACCGGACTAAACATCTTATGGTAGTCCACTCCTGGTCTTTGGTGAAACCCTTTTGCCATTAAGCGAGCTTTGTACCTATCTATAGAGCCATCAGGTAAGCGCTTAAGTCAAAAAATCCATTTTCACCCTATAATATTTTGCACGCCATTGGGAGGTACCAATTCCCAGGTGCCATTATGAACCAAGGCATCAAACTCCTCAAACATCATCTGTCACAATCTACCATCTTTGATAGCCTGAGTTACACATGTGGGTTAAATATCTGTTGCGAGTTAAGCAGAGAGGCTAAGTTTGTTAATAGGAGAGGTGTGGGTTGAAGGTAGTGGTAATGGGTTATCTGAGACTTGGACAGGTAGGGGTAAGGCTAGTAAGTTGTTAGATACTGGTTCAGGTATTGGGGTGGGTAGTTGTGGAGGCAAGGTGTTTGTGGAGGTAGGCGAAGTGCGAGGTGGGTTAGGAAGAGGGAGAGGTAGGGCAAGAGGCAAGGTTTGGTGTTCTACCATATCCGTTTGTGTGTTGGAGTCGACGGGCAGGGAGTCTCTAGAATAAGATTCAGATGATGTGTATGAAGTCGGGAGAATGACACGATGTGAGAGTTAGGTGTTGTATGTTGACTCATTAGCGTGAGCGAGATGCGGATTGAAATTAGATATGAGAAACTCAGACTCAACAAATCAAACATGACGCGAGATGAAAGTCTTTTGAGTTTGTGGATCAAGACATATATAAGCACTCTGTGTAAGGGAGTAGCCAAGGAATACACAAGGCGTGGAGCGACTGGAAAGTTTATGAGACGAGTATGGACGAAGCTAATTATAACATAGGTAGTCAAAAGCTCAAAGTTTGGAGTAGTTTGGTGGAGACTTAAAAGAGTTTATGAAAGGGAGATGTCATATGAAGAGTGGGTGTAGGGAGACGATTTATGAGGTAGGCTACTGTGGAGAAGGCATATGACTAGAAGGAGAGTGGTAAGAAGGCTTTAGAGAGAAGGAAAAGACCTGTTTCAACAATATGACAGTGTCTACATTCCAAAAAAACCATTATGTTCTAGAGTGTGAGGTAGCGAGGTGAGATGCGAGATGCCATTTGTGGATAGATATGTCGCCAGTCTAGTGGATTTGGCGAGACCCATGTACTCCTCCCCATTGCCTGAGTAGAAGGTTATTATTTTCTTTTTGAAGTAATTTTCAACAAGGGCTTTGAAACGAGGAAAAATAGTGGCGACATTAGATTTACGTTTGAGAGGGTAAAGCCATATGTAGTGAGTGAAGTGATCTACGAAAATGGCAGTATTTGTAACCATCGACAGAATAAATAGGCGAAGTCCACATATTATAATAAATAGTTTGCAAACGAGAAGTAGACACAATTGATGATTGAGAGAAATGTAATTAATTACTTTTATAGCAAAGACAATCATTACAATGAGATTGGCTTGAATTAGATAAATCTAAAGCTAGACCGAATTTAGAGATGATATAACGTTGGATTGACTCGGATGGGTGACCAAGACGATGATGCCAGTCACTAGAAGACACTTTGTACCTAGAGTGGGTCGAAGGACGAGGTGCGAGTTGCGAGGTCGGCCATTCATACACACCATCTTTAGGTTGTCCTTCTAGTAGTGTTGCCCCTGACAGTAGATCCTTCACACGAAAGGAAGATGGTAAGAACTCAATGGAAGTATTATTTGATTTGCAAAATTAAGATATGGAAATAAGATTTTTTTTCATGTTAGGAACAAATAAAACATCATGTAATTTAAATGTATGGGAGGTTGCTTTAAGAGAAGAGGAGCTAATTTTGAAAATGTGTAACCCAGTACCATCACCGATAATAATGTCGTCTGACCCATCGTATAGAGCATGAAGGGAGAGGCTGTTGAGATCGGTTGTGACATGTGTTAGACCCTAGGGGGTGATTAGGGTCTTATGCTAATCTAATATGATTTTATGCCAATTAAAACTAATTAACAAGTTATCCTAGCAAGTATGAAATACAACACTAATTAACAAGTTATCCTAGCAAGTATGAAATACAACAAGATATGTGAGCTAGGATAAGTGATATACACAAGGGTAAAACAAGATATGTGAGCTAGGATAAGTGATATACACAAGGGTAAACAAAATAAACAAGATAGTGGATGATAGAAATAATGAGCAATGGACAATGGTGACAAGAAATATAAACATAAGAGTAAGTACACTAAAGCAAACTAAAACACACGAAATGATTACGGAGTTCGGACCTTCCGTCCTACGTCTTCGCTCCCCACTCCCGGGAGAAATCCACTATCACAATCGGATTTTCTACGCTCATCCGAATAACATTTACACCGACACACTCGGTTTTCTAGTTCACCGAAAACTTTGCAACTCACACATTTGCAAATACACTTCACACCCTCTAAGTATTGGCCTAGCCCGTGTCCTCCTCCTCAAGTGCTCGGATACAACCTCTCCCTATGTTCGTCAACCGACACCACTCTTCTTGGATTCGACCCCGTCTCTCACCAGACACTCCTCTCGGTGTACTCGGTTTTCTACCTCATCAAAAACTTTACAACACTCACAATGTAACAACAAATTTGTTCTCTATAATAGATGAGAACTCAATGTAGGCTCACTCTCAATTGTTACAAATCCCCACAACCCAAATTATACTAAGTATGAAAATACAATAAGCTCAATATGGGTGTGTGTAACAATGAGATAAATAAAATCAACTAAACTCAATATGAACACTAGGTTAATAAAATGATAATCAAATAATATAAAATATAAAGCTAGATTGACTTTAGAAAACTTCTCTAATAAATGACAAGAGTGAGAGAGAGATGATTTGAAGCTCAAATACCAAGTGATGATCTCTTCTAGCTCTTGTGAAATTGATTTCACAAAATCAAACTCTCAATTGCTTAAAAGCTTTTAAAATAAACTTAAACCAAACATAAACCCTTGTTTACAACTTTCTTAAACTAGTTTAAAACACTCTCATAGTTAGTGGGGGAATTGAATGCAATGGAGTATTTATACCCACTCAAAACTTCAGCAAAAACTGTTAGACCCTAGAGGGGGGGTGATTAGGGTCTTATGCTAATCTAATCCGATTAAATGTCAATTAAAACTAATTAATAAGTTATCCTAGCAAGTATAAAATACAATAAGATACGTAAGCTAGGATAAGCAATATGAACAAATGAATATATCCTATCAATGAGATATTACAAATATATGAGCAAGGATATATGAACTAACACAAGGGTAAAATAAACAATCTACACAAGTGATAGGGTAATATGATGAGCAATACACAAAGGCGATATAAGATATGAAAACAAGAATAAGAACGCCAATGCAATCACAAACAAAACGATATGTTTACGAGGTTCGGTCCCCACGACCTACGTCCCCGCTCCTCACCTCGAGGAGATCTCCACTATCACAACCGGGTTTTCTACGTTCACCCGAACAACGTTTACACCTCACAATACAATCACTATGTAATCACACCTCACACACTAAGTGTTGGTCCTAGCCCGTGTCCTCCTCCTCAAGTGCTCGGTTACAACCTCTCCCTAGGCACGTCAACCGACGCCACTCCTCTTGGATTCGACCCCGTCTCTCACCACACACTTCTCTCGGTGTACAAGTGTATTACAAGTGAATCCTCACAATAAGCACAATATAAATCAAATGATTTGTTCTCTAAACAAGGTGAGAACTCAATTAAGCACAACTCTAAGTCACTAATCTCACAACCCAAAATTATACTATGAATGTAAATACAATAAGCTCAATAGGTTGTGTGTGAACAAAGAGATAATAAAATCAACTAAACTCAATATGAACACTAGCTTAATAAAAAGATAATCAAACAATATAAAATATGAAGCTAGATTGAGTTTAGAAAACTTCTCAATAGATCAAGAGTGGAAGGAGAAGAGTTGGATGCTCAAACACCAATAGATGATCTCCTCAAGCTCTTGTGGAAGTGATTCACAAAACCAAAACACTCAAATGCTTAAAAGCTTATAAACACACTTAAACCAAACATAAACCCTTGATTAAAACTTTCTTAAACTTGTTTTTAAAACTCTCTTAATCAACTTGAAAAGACATCAGCAATGGGGTATATATACCCACTAGAAATCTCAGCAAAAACCCCCAAAACAAAATGACCAAAAACCCCAGCAAACAGCTCAGAGAAAGAGCCGTTAAAAAGCAACGGCTATATTGTCGGTCGACCGAAAATTCCGTCGGTCGACCGATGGAAAAATTCGGTCGACCGATGGAAAGTTCGGTCGACCGTTATCCAGGTCGAAAACAGGAAATCAAGCAAACACTTATCCGGTCGACCGGTGCGGTCGACCGATGGAGCTCTCGGTCGACCGGACCGGTCGACCCACCAACTCTC
>NC_033803.1:42180765-42183825 GCF_001876935.1 Asparagus officinalis
GATCTCCACCCCCAGAATCCGGAAAGGTAAAACTGAGAGTGGGATCTCCACTCCGAGAATCGGAAAGATTCGGATAACCCTAACTGTCGGAAGGTTTGATTACCGAACTAAAGTTGAATTTCTCGTTTATCGAGAGTGAATTGTGGTTTTGGCCCTAACTGTAGGAAGGTTTGACCAAGCGGGAGTTTGAGGTGATCCTAACTATAGGAAGGTTTGATCACTCGATTTGAAAGTGGACCTCTCGTTCATTGGAGGAATCGAGAGTGAATTGTGGTTTTGGTCTTTACTGTAGGAAGGTTTGACCAAGCAGGAGTTTGAGGTGATCCTAACTGTAGGAAGGTTTGATCACCCGATTTGAAAGTGGACCTCTCGTTCATGGAGGGAATCGAGAGGAGATTTTGGCTGTGGTCCTAACTGTAGGAAGGTTTGACCTAGAAGCAATGGGAGTGGAATATAAGTAGCAGTAGAAATACTGGTTTGTACTGGCCACTCGATGAAGGGTTTTGACATTAAGTAATCAGGACTTAACACGTCAAGCTTTGGAAATTGCCATGAATTGGCGGACAGAAAATTTAGTAGACCCATCGTCAATTGACTTGATCAGTGGGGGATTTTTGTGAGGAAAGATTAATCTGTCAAAAGGATCGAATCTCGTCTCAACAAGATAACTCATGAGAATTAGTGAATTTGATAACAATAATGGAAAACATTCCGACATTTAGAGTTTAAATGTGGATGTTTTACTTATCACTTTTATAGTGATTGGGTTATCCCTAAGAATATCACCCGTGGTATTCTTTCGGGAACTTCCCGATACATGAATAATCCACCCCCAGCTTCCCTTGTGGAACTAGGTCCGACATTGTACTCAGTTACATGACCGGGTTATCCTTAAGAATATTACATATAAAAATTCTCCAGGAACTTCCCGTGAAAGAAATGAAACAGTTTAGACTCATATACATGTTGGAGTATCAGGAAGCAGTTTAACCTCTTATACCGGTCGGAGGATTGAGAAGCAGTTTATACTCGTATACTCTTCGGAGTGTTACCGTTCTCATTTGGCTTATTTTAGCGTTATGACGCCGGCTTCGACCAAGGTCTGAATGCTATTCTTGAGAGTAAAGCAACCTTCGTGGGATGAAGGACCCTCCTGTGGTATGCACAGTACTTCAGATCCGCAGTATTGTCAGCTTCCTCCTGATTTGCGATAGGTGGTAGCCTGATCTTGTTGTTTTCAAGGAGGGATTCGAAGATGGCTGGAACGTCTTCGTCCTTGAAGGAATACTCTTTTTGGAGTCTCGGGTCCGAAGTATTTTGGTGCCTTTGGGATTGCTGTTGTGACGTTTGATTAGCACCACCAGTAGCTGCAGGTGCTTTGCCCTTACCACGAGAGGCGAAGTTTGAGTTCAGAGGATTAGCTGTCGGTAGGTTCCTCTCGGCCTTCTCCCTTCGGAGGAAGCGTTTGGCTTGTTCACCGCGCACCTTCAAGTCTTTCCAAGTGTTAGACGATGCCGTTCCCATTGCCTCCAACACATCCAATGCGAGGTTGTTGTGGCAAGTCTGGAGAATAAACTCCTCAGTGATCGGGTCCCGACAGTTCATCGCCTTGTTCCGGAACCTTTTTACGAAGGTGTCAACCAATTCCCCGTCCTTTTGTTTCTCGTCGAGCAACGTTCCGATGGATATCTCAGTGTCGTCGTCGAAGAAGTTAGCGAGGAATTTTGTCTCCATGTTGTCCCAGCTATTCATACTTCCTGGCTTGAGACGGCGATACCAATCGAAGGCGGCTCCACGAAGAGTGCCAACGAAGGACCGTACCATCAGAGGCTCGTTACCAGAGATAACCCCTAGGTGCGATTTGAAGTAAATCAAATGCTGAGTGGGTGAGCCCTTCCCATCAAACGGCGTGAAGTTAATTAGACTGAACTTCGCCGGATACGGGATTGATCCCATTCTCTAGGGTAGGGACAAGGAATGCCCGTCTTCTTCATCTCTTGAGAGGAAATCAACGTATTGATTTTGCTCTCGAGATTTTTAATCTTCAAGCTTTCATCTGTGTTTTCGCTAGCATTCTCGTTACCACCCCCTGCATTGACGGGAGGATTATTGGCATTGTGAACTTATCTTCCTGATTAACCTGGTTACGACGACTTGGTTCGCCTTGCTGGTTTGTCAGTGCTTGGATCTGTTGGTCATGCATTTCTCTCATATTCTGCATGGCCATCTGCATTTCGAACCTGAAGCTCTCCTGTTGTTTAGCCATGGCTTCTTCAAGCATATTGGCCACTTGTTCCGCACTTATCATAAGTGCCTCGCGGGGTTGCCCATCGCTGGATACTGTATTATCTGATGCGACTGCCGAGCAGGCATCCGATTCCTCATCTTCTGAAGGTAATCTTGTCCGAATCCTACCATAAGTTCCTCGTATGATAGCTCCAGACTGCAGACGGGTTACACGTCGGGGTATTTCCGGAATTGACTCGGGATTATCCCGCATCGATGTCCCTTTGCTGGTCATATTGGTGGTGACCCTCGGGAATTCTCCGTCTTCAACTACCGTTTTTCTTTGTCGGAAACGCCTAGTCCTTGGTTTTGGCGTTTCGGTACTGAGCCTTTTGAAGACCGAAACTCTTTCGGGGACCGTCTTGATGCAGTTGCACTCAGACAATACTGCCCGAATGAGTTTGGAACAGGGGCATTGAGTTTCTAGTTCTCGAGGACTCCTTTTCCTGGTTTTACTCATACCCCCAACACGATAGTACAATTCGTCTGCTTGACCTATCGTGTGTTGGCACGACTTCTCAGGTATAACGCTATCGTCATCAGACGACAATGTTTTCTTCTGAGGGCGAACTGCCTTCCTTGGGCTTTCAAGAGTCACGCGCCTCGAAACATGCCTTTGTGGGCCTGAGTTCTTAGCGGGCTCCTGGACTTCAATGCGCAAATTGGTGCGCCTAGCTGCCCTGATCTCTTTGTCATGTTGAGGGTGGCGGCGACTCCCAGCATGTTGAGTCGTTCGGGGCTTCTTTATCGGGCCCAAACGTTCTTGAACTGGAG
>NC_033803.1:42184425-42214664 GCF_001876935.1 Asparagus officinalis
ACGCGACGATCTCGGCAGCGAGATCGTTGGCTCCCACTGTGGTCGCCAGATTGTTCGCGGGAAAAATTGCTTTCTTCATTGAATTCATTGTTCTCTCGAGTAATTGTTTTTCGATTACAAAAGATCCGGTCTTTTTATAAGATCCGGTTACAACGAAATCAAAGAAAAAATAAAAAGATTACAACTTTCCTTTTTCGAACGAATCGCAAGATCCTGTTTTGCGGTCTCTTGCTTTTGTGGGTTCTTCGCCTGCGCTGGGGTTAATCCGTGGACCACCGTACGATCTAGATCCGGTCGGATCTACACGATATGACGGGTATTATTTCGCGAAGGAAATAATAGCCGGGGGGGATTAATTCACCAAGGAAATAATCGCCCTAGTAATCGAAATCGACCAAGCGAAATCGAGACACTTCTCGGGATCAAAAACCAAGTTTTGATCCGGAGGATAACCGTGTAGATCTCAGATCTGATCTCTCTCGAACTCCTGCCTTATTTGGCGTGGATGATCGCCAAGAACCAGATCTGATATGTCCAAGTCTTCAAAGTTCCAAAGCTTCAATCTTTTTAAGTTTTGAGCCTTCAATCCAGCAGAGCTTCGCCTCCAAAAATTCCAACCTCTGAAAAATGAGGCCGAGGTTTACCGCAGCAGCAAAAGGTGGCGAGCATCGAGCCACCAAAAAGTGGCCCGAGCACTACACCAAAAGGGTGGCCGAGCACCTAGCCACCAAAGGTGGCCCTAGCACAAAAGGTGGGCCAAGGCACCTAGCCACCAAAAGCGTTGGCCGGGGGCATGCGAACCACCAAAGGGTGGCCGCAGGCACCGACCACAAAATGTGGTTTTTTTATTTGTTTTCCAGGTTTTATCCGAACTCTGGATTTGTTGATCTGAACTTTCATTTGGCAGTACCGGATCCTGATTCTGGTTTAGTAAATCGCTTTTCGGTGTTTAACCTCGTTCGCCTCGTTGGTTCGTTGGTTTGGTTGAATCCGTTGCGAGCTGTTTAAGGGAACCTATTAAGCAATTTTATGACGCTACAAAGACACCAACAAGTTCACCGTTCTTTGGTTCGGGGTCAGATCCCAATTTCATCGTCTTTGGGGACCGCAAGGGACGAGCGCCAGCTAACAATTCGAGAACCACCTGTAGGCATTATAAAATTGCCTTATAGGTCCCTTAGCAGGTAGCTCGGCACAAACCGCGAACCGGGACGGATGGCGACGGAGGGTTTGGACGATCGCAGCAAAGCAACGGAATACATCCCATTCAGTTGTGGATCAAGCCAAGGGTTCGAAGCGTCAACGAGTCATCCAACCAAGGGCAGACTCGGACGAATCACGGATCGAATCAAGATCAGTTTCGGGCTCCGACTCAGAAGGTGATTTACTGGCCAAAACAGATCGGGATTTACTGCCAAATCGAAGTCTAAGTCACCGAAAAAACGGATACAACGGAACAAACGACAAAACAACAGAAACCAAAACACCTGAGGGGCTCGGCCAAACAAGGCCATTCAGGGGTGGGGCCGGCCAAGCCGAGCCACCATGGAGGTGGCTCGGCCAGGACCGAGCCACCTGAGAGGTGGCTCGGTGCCGGAGCCACCCCCCAGGCCTTCGGCATGAGCCGGAGCCACCAGGGGGTGGGTCGGCACTTGTGGCCAGCCACCTCAGCCCAGCTGTGCCTAGGCACAGATCTGGGTGCCACTAATTAGCGCCAAGGGTTGGTTCATTTGAAAGCGTTGCTTTTTTTTTTCGATTTTTTTTGGAGGCGAAGCCCTACTGGATTTGAAGGGACTCAGGATCTAAAAAAGATTTCAAACTTTAGGACTTTCGGAGGACTTGCTCATCCAGATGCTGAGTGCTCACGAGCGTCAACGCCAAATAAGGCAGGTATTCGAGAGGACCAGATCTCAGATCTACGCGTACGAACTCCGGATCTAGGCTTGGTCTTAGATCCCGAGACTTGGACGATTGTTTCCTTGGTGAAACAATCCTCCCCGGCTATTATTTCCTTGGTGAAATAATACTCGTCGTACTGTGTAGATCCGACCGGATCTAGATCTCGCGGTGGTCCACGGCAAACAACCCCGGCGCAGGCAAAGAACCCACAAAAGCGAGCGACCGCAAAACAGGAGCTCGTGATTCGTTCGACACAAAAGGAGAAAGTTGTAATCTTTCTTTTATTTTCTTTGATTTTCGTTGTAACCGGATCTTATAAAAAGACCGGATCTTTTGTAACTCAAAAAGCTGTTATTTAAGATGGCAATGGAATCAACAATGAAGAAAGACACGATTTTTCCCGCGAACAATCCCCTCGGCATGTTGGGGAGATAGTAGTGAACCCCGTCCATTACGCGGAGCCACCTGCTCTCTTTGATCAACAGGGCGGAAGGATCAGTGGCAGAATCGCCAAACAAAAACTGAGGCTTCGGCAGCTCCACCCTATCCTCGTCTGTCAGCGCCGCGTCAGTGGTCAACTCGCGCAGCGTTAGGTGGTGCCCATCGGCGACTCTCTTTGTCGAGCCGACCGGCTTATCAGCGGAGAACACGGGCACCGGACCCAGGGAAGGAAACCGGGAAGATCCTGTGCGCTTTGCACCTCCGGCAAGACCGATGGCCCCACCCTTCAGAAGGGCTTCATCGGAAAAGGTCGCTGCAAGAAAAGACACAAGAGTCAGGATAGGATCCGCCCTAAGGATAAATCCGCCAATCCAGTAAAAGTGGGCGAATTCGCTTGTCGGAAAGTGAAAACAACGCTCCCCTTTTACCAGAGAAGAGGTCGAACTCGCCTATCAAGAACGAATTCGCCTCCACGCAGCAAAAGTCAATTTCGCCTGTAGAGGCAGAAATCGTCCTCTATGAGCAAATGTAAAATCCGCCCAAAAAGGGCAGATTTTGCCCTAAATCAAGGAAGCTACCAAAGATAGTTGTTCGCGGTGAAAATTGCCTTCATTGAATTCATTGTTATCTCAAATAATTGCTTTTTGGTTACAAAAGATCTGGACTTTTTTAGATCCGGTTACAACGAAATCAAGGAAAAAGAAAAAGATTACAACTTTCCTTCCGAACAAATCACGAGCTCCTGTTTTGCGGTCGCTCGCTTGTGTGGGTTCTTTGCCGACGCCGGGGTTAATCCGTGGACCACCGCGTGATCTAGATCTAGTCGGATCTACACGATTTGACGGGTATTATTTCGCGAAGGAAATAATAGTCGGGGGGGGGGATTAATTCACCAAGGAAATAATCGCCCTTAATTCTCGGGATCAAAGGCCAAGCTTTGATCCAGAGTATGATCTCGTGTAGATCTCAGATCTGTTCTTTCTCTCTCTCTCAAACTCCTGCCTTTTGTGACGTGGATGCCCGCCGAGAATCAGATCTGAATGTTCAAGTCCTCAAGTCTTCAAAACTCCAAGCTCAAATCTCAATTCGGCAGAGTTTCGGCTCTCAAAGTTCCAACCTTTTAAATAAACTAAGGGGGGCCTATTTATAGGCTCTCTGAACTATGCCCGCGGACAGATCTGGGTCGGCCACCTATGGGTGGCCGGCACTGGGCCGAGCCCCCCTTAGGTGTTGGGTTTTCGTCGTTTTGCATTGTATCCGTGATTCGGTTGACTTAGACTCTGATTTGTTAATCTGATTTAGCAGTAAATCTGATTCCTGATTTGGCAATAAATCCGATTCCTGATTTGGCAGTAAATCCACTTCTGAGTTCGAGTCTGAAACTGATCTTGATTCGATCGTGATTCATCCGAGTCTGCCCTTGGTTGGATGACTCGTTGACTCTTCGAACACTTGGCTTGATTCCACACGCGAATGGATGTATTCCGTTGCTTGCATGCGATTCGTCAACCTCGTCGCCTCGTTGGTTCGTCGGTTTGTGCCGAGCTGAGCTAAGGGACATATAAGCAATTTTATAGGTTACCTCGCTATCTGGTTGAAGAAATGCGTGGTCCCGTATCAGTCTAGTGATATCTTGTCATTGGAGGTGCTCTACCCAGCGGTTCATCTTGCCTACAAAAAGGAACTTTCGCTTCTTCCGGTGATGGTGGCTAACATTCATCGAGGGCTTCGACAGATTTCTGGTGCTTTTACACGGAAGGAAAGTGAATCACCGGCTCAGATTCCTACTATTAAGGTGGAGCTTCCGTACACTTATTTGATGGCTTGGTTCGTCCTTCATCGTTCTGATATGATGTTAGTACCGTATGCCACAGACCCCTCCGCTCCCCTACTACAGTTGTTTGAGAACAACAAGTGGGAGGGGTGAGGATTCCCTGACGTTAGACATCAGCTACATGTCCACAAGTGTTGGGCGTTTTCCACTTGCTTTCCACAGTTCTCCGGCCGATACGGCGAGTGTCTGATTGATGAGGAAAAGCCGAGGGGGTATCGAACTCATTTAGACGTCGGCTGCTTTAACTGGCTGGTGAACATCAGGTCGGGTTATCTGACTTTCCGGGTGAGGAATCAGTGTTTCATAGAGCCATACCTACCCTGCCGATTCGCTCGCCAGTTTGGCTATGATCAGCTTTATGTCGGGAATCCACGTCAGCAGCTTCGGACCCATGGCGGTTTGGTGGACGGTCTTCGTGCATGGTTGTGGACCGTGACGGGATGTACTGGTGCTAAGTTCAGTCTTCCGAGTGCTGAGCGGCAGTTGAACCTCACCTTCTTAAGCTGCAAGTGGTTGTTAGCAGCCAATAAAACTATCCCTGTGAAGCCGATTGCAGAGCTAGAGGCTGAGGAGGCTTCTCAGGCTGATTCTCGTATGATTTGGGAAAATGCTCGATCACAAAGGGCACGGCACAAGACTCGTCGGATTGACGAAGAGGGAAAGAAGATCTTTCATTCTGCTGATGAAGCTTCAGGCGGAGATCTTGAAGGTCACGAGGACTGTTCTGAATGAGTGTAGGCATATAAAATTGCTTATAGGTCCTTTAGCTCAGCTCGGCACAAACCGACGAACCAACGAGGCGACGAGATCGACGAATCGCATCAAGCGACGGAATGCATCCATACACGTGCGGGATCAAGCCAAGGGTTCGAAGAGTCAACGAGTCATCCAACCAAAGGCATACTCGGACGAATGACGATCGAATCAAGATCGGTTTCGGACTCCAACTCAGAAGCGGATTTACTGCCTAATCGGGATCCGGATTTACTGCCAAATCAGATCAACCAAATCAAAGACTAAGTTAATCAAATCACGGACAGAACCAAAGGCGGAAAACACCAAAAACCACCACCTAGAGGGGCTCGGCCGAAGCCGAGCCAACTTCAGGTGGCTCGGCCCAAGCCGAGCCACCTCAAGGTGGCTCGGCCCAAACCGAGCCACCCTGGGGTGGCTCGGTCCAGGGGTGGCCGAGCCACCTCAGGGTGGCTCGGCATGAGCCGAGCCACCTTGAGGTGGCCGGCCACCTTGAGCTGGCCACACGTGCACACGGGCACGGGCACAGTAACGAGAGCCTATAAATAGGCCAAGGGGTTCTTCATTTCAAAGGGTTGGAAAATTTGGAGAGGTGAAGCCCTGCTGGATTGGAGACTCAGAACTTAACAAGATTCAAGCTTTGGGACATCAAGGACTTGCTCATCCAGATCTGGTGCTCGGCGATCATCAACGTCAAATAAGGCAGGTGTTCGAGAGGACCGGATCTCAGATCTACGCAGGCTACACTCCGGATCTAAGCTTGGTCTTAGATCCCGAGACTTGGACGATTGTTTCCTTGGTGAAACAATCCTCCCCGGCTATTATTTCCTTGGTGAAATAATACCCGTCGTACTGCGTAGATCCGACCGGATCTAGATCTCGCGGTGGTCCACGGCAAACAACCCCGGCGCAGGCAAAGAACCCACAAAGCGAGCGACCGCAAAACAGGAGCTCGTGATTCGTTCGACAAACAAGGAAACAAAGTTGTAATTTTCATTTCTTTTCAATTTGATTTTCGTTGTAACCGGATCTTATAAAAAGACCGGATCTTTTGTAACTCAAAAAGTTGTAACTCAAGATGACAATGGAATCAATAACAAAGAAAGACACGAATTTCCCCGCGAACAACGTGCTCACCGGCCACCACCAAGGTTGTTTCCTTGGTGAAACAATCCCTCCCGGCTATTATTCCCTTGGTGGAATATTACCCGTCATATCGTGTAGATCCGACCGGATCGAGATCACGCGGTGGTCCACGGCAAATAACCCCGGCGCAGGCAAAGAACCCACCAAAGCGAGCGACCGCAAAACAGGAGCTCGCGATTAGTTCGACAAATAAGGAAAATTGTAATCTTTACTTTGTTTTCTTTGATTTTTCATTGTAACCGGATCTTATAAAAAGACCGGATCTTTGTAACGCATAAAGTTGTTAACTGAGATAGCAATGATATCAACAATGAAGAAAGCTACGATTTTTCCCGCGAACAATCTGGCGACCACAGTGGGAGCCAACAGCTTTACTGCCGAAGCTGTCGCGTCGCAGCCGCGGATCCCGATCCCGGTCGAGGAGGAGGTCGAGTACGAATTCGACCAACAAAAGTTCGAGGAGTATCTGTCATCCTCGTCCGAATCCACCTCCCCTCGCAAGTCCAAGTCTCCAAAGCTCTCTTCCAAGAGAAAACTTCGTTGGTACGAAGAAGTTGAAGCTGCCAACGAAGATCTCGCCCCGTTTGATGCCGAAGCTGCATCGGGTGAGATCTCTCCTTCCAACCAGGTCAGATCTGCTCTGGCCGAATCTTCCGTTGCCGAGGGCGTAGTGACTCTCTCAAAGAGAGCCCGCCAAAGGCAACGTCAGCGCCTTGCGAAACAAATCGCAAAGGCAATGGAATCTGTGGACGGGATCCGTTACAACACGGATCTGAAGAACAGAAGAGGCGAACGACCTCAACAACCAATGAATGGCAACTCCTCCAAGCCACCAACGAACGAATGGATCCGTGTCAAACGGAACCGTTCAACGCTGGAGGATCGCATTCAGAAGCGCCGCGCACTCTCAGCACAAGCACGAGCTCAAGTTCAAGAAGCCCGTAGAAGGTGGCAGAATGGAGTAGCCAAGAAATCACCACTAACTCACAAAATATGGAGGCCAAAGTCCAAAGTGGTGAGTCAGGCCGAGGATCGACCTTTA
The DNA here is from genome assembly GCF_001876935.1 of Asparagus officinalis. NCBI lineage: Eukaryota > Viridiplantae > Streptophyta > Magnoliopsida > Asparagales > Asparagaceae > Asparagus > Asparagus officinalis. The sequence goes on from NC_033803.1 coordinate 42,191,541, forward strand.
CAGCCTTCAAAACGAGTTCAACCTCCCGAACCATCCCGAGGAAGGAGGTCAATCTTGGAGCGCCTCGGTCCAATTCCCGACGAGCGCAACGAAGTCCATGAACGCTCGGGCCCGATGAAGAGGCTCCGAACTAATCAACATGCTGGGGGTCGACACAACCCTCAACATGACAAAGAGTTTACGGCACCCAAGCGCACTACCTTGCGCATCGAAGTTCGGGAGCCCGCTGAGAATTCATGTCTACAAAGGCGTGTTTCGAGGCGAGTGACTCTCGGAAGTCCAAATAAGGCAGTTTGCTCTCAGAAGGAAACGTTGTCATCCGAGGATGATAACGTTATACCTGGGAAATCATGCCAACACGCGATAGGTTACTCCGATCAAATGGACGAGTTGTACTATCGTGCTGGGGGTACGAACAAAACAAGAAAAAGAAGCCCTCAAGGGCTCGAAACTCAGTGCCCATGTGCCAAGCTCATTCGGGTAGTACTGTCTCAATGCAACTGCATCAAGGGAGTCCCCGAGAGAATTTCAGTGTTCGAAAGGCTCGGCACCGAAACGCCAAAACCAAGGCATAGGCGCTTCCGGCAAAGAAGAACAGTGGTTAAGGATGGAGAATTTCCGAAGGTCACCGCCAACATGACCAGCAAAGAGACATCGACACAGATTGATCTCAAATCGTTTCTGGAAGCGTCCCGGCGTGTAACCCGTCTGCAGTCCGGAGCCATCGCACGAGGAACTTATGGTAGGGTTCGGATAAGATTGCCTTCGGAAGATGAAGAATCGGATTCCTGCTCTGCTGTCGCATCGGACAATACAGTGTCCAGCGAAGGACAACCCCGCGAGTCATTCATGATAGGCGCGGAAGAAATGGCCAAAATGCTTGAAGACGCTTTGGCTAAGCAGAAAGAAAGTTTTAAATTCGAGATGGAGACGGCCATGCAGCAGATGAGAGAGATGCATGAACAGCAAATCCAAGCATTCAGGAACCAACAAGGTGAACCAAGCCACCGTAACCAGGTTGCTCAGGAAAAGGAGCACGCGGATGGGGATGAAGCTCACAATGCCAATAACCCTCCCATCAATGCAGGGGGTGGTAGTGAGGATGCCAACGGGGATACAAGTGAAGACTTGAAGATCAAAAGCCTCGAGAGTAAAATCAATACGTTGCTGTCTGCTCAAGAGGTAAAGAAAACGGGCATTCCTTGTCCATACCCGAGGGAATGGGAATCAATCCCCTATCCGGCGAAGTTTAGTCTAATCAACTTCACGCCGTTCGATGGAAGGGGTTCCCCCACCCAGCATTTGATTTATTTCAAATCGCACCTGGGTGCTATCTCTGGGAACGAGCCTCTGATGGTGCGGTCATTCGTCGGCACTCTTCGCGGAGCTGCCTTCGATTGGTATCGTCGCCTCAAGCCAGGAAGCGTGAACAGCTGGGATGACATGGAGACGAAGTTCCTTGCAAATTTCTTCGACGACGACACCGAGATCTCTATCGGATCGTTGCTCGACGAGAAACAAAAAGACGGGGAGTTAGTCGACACCTTCGTCAAAAGGTTCCGGAACAAGGCGATGAATTGCCGGGACCCGATCACCGAGGAATTCATTCTCCAGACTTGCCACAACAACCTCGCATTGGACGTATTGGAGGCAATGGGGACAGCACCGTCTGACACTTGGAAGGATCTGAAGGTGCGCGGTGAACAAGCCGAACGCTTCCTTAAAAGGAAGAAGGCCGAAAGGAACCAACCGACGGTTAATCTGCTGGACTCAAACTTCGCTTCCCGTGGTAAGGGCAAAGCACCTGCAGCTGCTGGTGGTGCTAATCAAGCGTCACAACAGCAATCCCGAAGGCAGCAGAAGACTTCGGGTCCGAGACTCCAGAGAGAGTATTCCTTCAAGGACGAAGACGTTCCAACCATCTTCGAATCGCTCCTCGAAGGCAACAAGATCAAGCTACCACCTATCACGAATCAGGAGGAAGCTGATAACACTACGGACCCAAAGTACTGTGCATACCACAGAAGGGTTGTTCATCCCACCAAGGATTGCTTTGCTCTCAGGAATAGCATTCAGACCTTGGTCGAAGCCGGCGTTATAACGCTAAGGTAAGCCAAATAAAAACGGCAAAACTCCGACCGGTATAAGAGTATAAACTGCTTCCTGACACTCCAAAGAGTATACGAGTATAAACTGTTTCTCAATCCTCCGACCGGTATAAGAGGTTAAACTACTCCCTGATACTCCAATAGGTATATGAGTCTAAACTGTTTCCCCACTTTTGACGGGAAGTTCCTGGAGAATATTAAGCTAATATTCTTAAGGATAACCCGGTTAGTTAACTGATAATAATGTCCGAACCAGTTCCGCAGAGGAAACTGGGGGTGGACGATTTATGTAACGGGAAGTTCCCAAAACCACAGCAATGTAATGAATAAGGACTCCCATTCAAGTTCTCACTGTGTCTGTGCACTCAACACTCTCTCTGTTAGAGTCTGGACGTAAAGTTCCTGATTGGTCAAACCTTCTTACAGTTAGGACCACAGTCAAAATCCCCTCTCGATTCTCCCAATGAACGAGAGGTCCACAAATCAAGCGATCAAACCTTCCTACAGTTAGGATCGTCTTAAACCTTCCATTCGGTCAAACCTATCTACAGTTAGGACCAAAACCGAAATCCCCTCTCGATTCCTCCAATGAACGAGAGGTCCACTTTCAAATCGAGTGATCAAACCTTCCTACAGTTAGGGTCACCTCAAACCTCCCACTTGGTCAAACCTTCCTACAGTTAGGACCAAAACCACGATTCATTCTCGATAAACGAGAAATTCATCTTTAGTTCGATAATCAAACCTTCCGACAGTTAGGGTTATCCGAATCTTTTTGATTCTCGGAGTGGAGATCCCACTCTTAGTTTCACCTTTCCGGATTCTGGGGGTGGAGATCCCACCTCGAGTCTCCTTTCCTTCTTTGTTCGGGGAATAGAATATAAAATTCTTCCTTCCCCATACCAATCCTTTTCGAAGAATTCAGGATTCATCCTAGGAAGTTTATCCCGAATCCTAAGCAGGGATAAGTCTGCGCCTAACACGTGCTTCCGGTTTAGTCTTTTTCCGTAGAAAAAGACACCAGAGTTCGATTCTGGGGTATTCTATCCTGAAACCTAAGCAAGGATAAGTCTGCGCCTGACACGCGCTGCCGGTCAGTTCTTAACCGTTTAAAAAGAACACCCGTTCACATATTCAACATTGTGACAGGTTGTTATTAATAACACCAAAATCCATGCCTTACACGCATGGGGAATTTCATCCTGAATCCTAAGAAAGGATATGCCGACGCCTAACACGCGTCGCCGGTTTAGTCTTTCCCCGTAGAAAAAGACACCAGAGTTCGATTCTGGGGTATTCTATCCTGAAACCTAAGCAAGGATAAGTCTGCGCCTGACACGCGCTGCCGGTCAGTTCTTAACCGTTTAAAAAGAACACCCGTTCACATATTCAACATTGTGACAGGTTGTTATTAATAACACCAAAATCCATGCCTTACACGCATGGGGAATTTCATCCTGAATCCTAAGAAAGGATATGCCGACGCCTAACACGCGTCGCCGGTTTAGTCTTTCCCCGTAGAAAAAGACACCAGAGTTCGATTCTGGGGTATTCTATCCTGAAACCTAAGCAAGGATAAGTCTGCGCCTGACACGCGCTGCCGGTCAGTTCTTAACCGTTTAAAAAGAACACCCGTTCACATATTCAACATTGTGACAGGTTGTTATTAATAACACCAAAATCCATGCCTTACACGCATGGGGAATGTCATCCTGAATCCTAAGAAAGGATATGTCGACACCTAACACGTGTCGCCGGTTTAGTCTTTTACCGATTGAAAAAGACACCAGAATACCAGTCTGGGGTATTTTTATCCCGAAGCCTAAGTAGGGATAAGTCAACGTCTAATACACGTTGCTGGGTAGCCTATTCCCATAACAATGGTAAAGCCTATGTATTCAACATCATAGCACAAAGTCTAAGAGAATTCACTCTCTTAGCACAACGTTACATGCGGAACGGATTTCGTCAATCCGCATGCTAGCCCGACTCAAACGGTAGTCGGTAAAGGCTAATCAAATCCGTTAAAGGCTTGGGGTTAGCCAAAAATCCTAAAGTCAACGCCTAACACGCGTCGCCGGGTAGTCTATTCCCGTGAGAAAGACGAAGTCTACGTATTCGAAGTCGTAGCATCAAGTCTAAGGGAGTTCATTCCTTTAGCACAACGTCACATGCGGAACGGACTTAAGACAATCCGCATGTAAGCCCGATTCAAACGGTAATCGGTAAAAGCATGTCAAATCCGTTGAAGGCTGAGGATTTGCCAAAAATCCTAAGTCAACGTCTGATACACGTTGCTGTTTAGTCTTTTCACAGGAGAAAGACGAAGTCTACGTATTCAATATCGTAGCACTAAAAGGGTTAACTCTTTTAGCTTAACGTCACATGCGGAACGGACTTGAACAATCCGCATGCTAGCCCGACTCAAACGGTAGTCGGTAAAGGCTCATCAAACCCGTTAATGGCTGAGGGTTTGCCAAAAATCCTATAAATACGAAAGTCACTGACGCATCAGCTTCTTTAGTTGGTCTCGTGACCTGAGCAACATACGACATTCAAAACCCTAAGGTTAACGCCGGACAACGTATAACCCTAGGTCAACACCAGTCAACGCGTTGCGAGCAAAAATTCAACGTACGACGTTCGAAACCCTAGGGTTAACGCCGGTCAACGCGTAACCCTAGGTCAACGCCAGTCAATGCGTTGCGATCAAAAAGTCAACGTACGACGTTCAAAACCCTAGGTCAACGCCGGACAACGCGTAACCCTAGGTCAACGCCTATCAATGCGTTGCAATGAAAGAACTAACACTCCGAAGAGTATATGAGTATAAACTGCTCCTCAATCCTCCAACAGTGCATGAGGTTAAACTGCTTCTTAATACTCCAATAAGGTATACGAGTATAAACTATTCCCTATTGTTGGTTGAGAAGTTCCTGGAGAATATTTTCATTCTTAAGGATAACTCAACAACACTACGCCGGACAACGCGTCGCAAATAAAGACTCAACGCCGACAGTCGAGGGTCAGTTCTGTGTTCAACCAACAAGCACGAGCTAAAAATCAGAAAACCAGGAATTGACTTCAAGTTCGAATTTCCGACAACGGTCAGACAATAAATGCAGCACCGGAACTCTTGCAGACATTCGACAAAGCACCGAATAGCCTGGAAGATTGAAGGAATCAAGAACGGAAGTCATTCCAAGGTCCCATTACACCGACTGAAGGTGGGGACAATCATATCCAAAGTATTCCAGACTCTTCTATAAAAGAACGAGACTGAAATACTTTGGAGGGGGTATCTGTAGGCATATAAAATTGCTTATAGGTCCCTTTTGCTCAGCTCGGCACAAACCGACGAACCAACGAGGCGACGAGATCGACGAATCGCATCAAGCGACGGAATGCATCCATACACGTGCGGGATCAAGCCAAGGGTTCGAAGAGTCAACGAGTCATCCAACCAAAGGCATACTCGGACGAATGACGATCGAATCAAGATCGGTTTCGGACTCCAACTCAGAAGCGGATTTACTGCCTAATCGGGATCCGGATTTACTGCCAAATCAGATCAACCAAATCAAAGACTAAGTTAATCAAATCACGGACAGAACCAAAGGCGGAAAACACCAAAACCACCACCTAGAGGGGCTCGGCCGAAGCCGAGCCAACTTCAGGTGGCTCGGCCCAAGCCGAGCCACCTCAAGGTGGCTCGGCCAAGGCCGAGCCACCCCAAGGTGGCTCGGCCAATGCCGAGCCACCTTGGGGTGGCTCGGTGGCCGAGCCACCTTGGGGTAGCTCGGCCATGAGCCGAGCCACCTCAAGGTGGCTAGGCACAGTGCCGGCCACCCCGACTATAAATAGGAGAGGGGGTTGTTCATTTTAAAAAGGGTTGGAAAATTTGGAGAGGCGAAGCCCTGCTGGATTGGAGACTCGGAACTTAAAAAAGATTGAAACTTTGGGACTTCGGGGACTCACTCCTTCAGATCTGGTGCTCGGCGATCATCAACGTCAAATAAGGCAGGTGTTCGAGAGGATCGGATCTCAGATCTACGCAGGCATACTCCGGATCTAAGCTTGGTCTTAGATCCCGAGACTTGGACGATTGTTTCCTTGGTGAAACAATCCTCCCCGGCTATTATTTCCTTGGTGAAATAATACCCGTCGTACTGCTCAGATCTGACCAGATCTAGATCTCGCGGTGGTCCACGGATAAACCCCGGCGCAGGCAAAGAACCCACCGCTCAGATCTGACCAGATCTAGATCGCGCGGTGGTCCACGGATAAACCCCGGCGCAGGCAAAGAACCCACCAAAGCGAGCGACCGCAAAACAGGAGCTCGTGATTTGTTCACAGAGGAGAGTTGTAATTTTTCTTTATTTTCTTTGATTTAGTTGTAACCGGATCTATAAAAGACCGGATCTTTTGTAAACTCAAAAAGTTGTAACTCAATTCCAGAATTATTAAACCTGACAATGGTTTGATGTTTCAGGGACCACAGCTGACCAGGATGACGAGTTCCGTCCTTCTCCCCAGGCGAGACCTTCGATTATTGTCCCTGCTGCTAGGCGGAAGAGATTAGCCCGCAAGCCGCGTGCAGTTTTGCGAGCATCTGATATGGATTTGGCCAGTGACGATCCTGCCAGTGATGGAGGTAACATCTACCCTATAGACCAACCTCTTGATCATTCAGAATTTTGACTCATGTTTTTCCATCTCTATATAGGAGAGCATGGGGAGAGAGAGGTGAGTCCTAATCCTGTTTTTCATGATTTTACGTCCTCTGGTGAGCCCGACTCACCGCACCAGGTAGAAAGGCCTGCCGAAGCTAGTGACATTAGGGAGACCGTCAATGTAGGACCCGGTTCGATGAATCCAGGTACATCTACCATTAACAATACACAAAGGAGTTGAATGATTTGGAATTTGTGCATTCCCTAATTGTCTCTATGCTTCTTGCTCTTTTAGATAATTTGCAGGAGGCAAACGTGGATCTTGGGAATAGAGAGGCTGACGCACCCATAAGAGGTAACTCATTTCTATTGGTCGTAGTCTTTTTATTCTCCTTTCGTACTTATATTCTCTTGTGTCAGATTTCTCGACTGATGATTTTGACGAGGAAGGCTTGCTTGTGGACACTCCTATGCTCCACTTTATGTATGGTTCTCCTCAAATTGATGACCAGTTGCCTGGAGATGATTTTCCTGAGTCTACGCTCCCTAAGAATCCCGAGGATGGTTTTTCTGAAGGTATGTAGCTCTTCTCAAGTTAATTATAGGACTAGTCAATTTTTGACTAATGCAACTATAATGTGATGCATCTGAGAATTCTATTTTGCATTTGACAGGAGCTTTTGTCGAGACTGATCCTGTTGAGCTGGCTGTGGGACCAACTACACCAGTTGATACACCCCCAGCCGTTACACCTCCACCACCCCCAGTGACTCAAGGGGAAGAAGGTATAAATTGAGCTACTGAGAAATGTTATTTATTTCTTCATCAAGGCTTTTGACGGATTTCTCCTTTTTGTGTAGGGCTTTCTTCTCGGCTTCACGTCCTTGTGAAGGAGTTATTATCAGACAACGACCCAGAGAAGATTGTCATCTGTATAGAGATCCGTTCCTTCTTCTCCTTTGTGAATGCTATGATTGGCAAACTCTTCCACGGCGAACTTTCCCTTCACCAGTTTAAGCCATTCCTTGATCTTAAGATAAATTCGATAAAGGATGCAGGGTACCCAGATCTGGCGAAGTCTATTGTTGATGATCTTGACTGCCTAGCTAGAGCGTGAGCTTCAGACGTTTTGTGAGCTCCGGGATGCAGGTGCCTCTTCATTCATCGCTGCCGAGTTGGATACCCACTTACAGACATGGCGCGATACTAGGTTTCTTGATGAGTTCGACATTCAGGTGCAGCGGGACCGGGTAGATCGAGTTGAGGCTAACCTTGCTATTAGGTCATCCTCACTCGACGAGCTTGATTCTTCCATTGCTTCTTGTGAGACCCAGATAGACCAGCTCCGAAGAGAACTCCGTGAGAAAGAGGAGACTTTGAGTATTCTTCAGATGATGAAGATACAGGATCAGCAAGCCCACACTGCTTTATCTGAGGAGTTGAAATCTTTGAAGCAGAAGCTGACCGAGACGGAGGAGGTTGCTACGAAGACTTTAGCCATCAACGAGGAGTCCATCAGAGCTGAGCTGAGGTAAGCTTATGACGAGAAGCTGTCTAAGCTTAATCAGCAGATTTTTGGCCATGTTTTTGATGTATGATTTCATTTGCTGAATCAGCAGATTTTTGGCCATGTTTTTGATGTATGATTTCATTTGCTGAATGTTTTGACTTTTGGTCCTTTTAGTGGAACTGGTTTTTATCTTTATTATGATTCCTCATTCCGTTTGAAATGATTGACCATAATACTTTTAGGATTTTTGGCAAACCCTCAGCTCTCAACGGATTTGATTAGCCTTTACCGACTACCGTTTGAGTCGGGCTAGCACGCGAATTGTCTAAATCCTTACCGACTACCGTTTGAGTCGGGCTAGCACGCGAATTGTCTAAATCCGTTCCGCATGTAACGTTGTGCTAAAGGAATGAACTCCCTTAGACTTGATGCTACGACTTCGAATACGTAGACTTCACCATTGTTATGGGAATAGGCTGCCCAGCAACGTGTTTTAGACGCTGACTTATCCCTACTTAGGCTTCGGGATAAAATACCCCAGAATCGAACTCTGGTGTCTTTTTTCACGGAGAGAGACTAAACCGGCAACGCGTGTTAGGTGTCGGCATATCCTTTCTTAGGATTCAGGATGAAATTCCCCTTGCGTGTAAGGCATGGATTTTGGTGTTATTAATAACAACCTGCCACAATGTTGAATATGTGAACGAGTGTTCTTTTTAACGGTTAAGAACTAACCGGCAGCGCGGGTTAAGCGCAGACTTATCCTTGCTTAGGTTTCAGGATAGAATACCCCAGAATCGAACTCTGGTGTCTTTTTGTGCAGAAAAAAGACTAAACCGGCAGCGCGTGTTAGGCGCAGACTTATCCCTGCTTGGATAAACTTCTTAGGATGAATCCTAGATTGATAAATTCTTGGAAATGGTTGGTGTGGGAAAGGAAGAATTTTATATTCTATTTCCCGGTCTTCTTTTGGGGTGAAGGCGAACCCGGAAAACAAGGAAGGAAGAATTTTATATTCTATTCCTTGATTCTGGAAAGGAAGAATTTTATATTCTATTTCCAGCGCGAAAGAAACTAGAAGTGGGATCTCCACTCCGAGAATCTGGAAAATCTAGATAAACCTACCTTTTATAGGATTGGTTATCTAAAGATGAGAAATAGGTTCTTCGTTTATCGAAGTGGAATTCCAACTTCGGTTATAACCATGAGAAGGCTTAACCAAAGAGAAATGGAAGGGGGTTCTTTCGTTTATCGAAAGGGGGCTCCGAACTGAAAGTGGACCTCTTGTTCATGAAGAGAATCAAGAGGACCAGAAGGACACTTTTGGTGGACTCACTGTCAATTGAAATTGATCAGTGAGGGATTTTGGTGGTGAAAATTATTTTGGGTTATCCTCTAGAATATTAAGTGTAATATTCTTCAAGGAACTTCCCGGTAAATGGGTTATCCTGAATGTACTAGGGATAGTACTTTTTCAGGAACTTCCCATTTATTGGCATTAATTGCCTGGTGCCTTCTTGAGTAATCAGGCGATATGCACCGTTTGAGTAGACTGTGTCTATCACAAACGGTCCTTCCCATTTGGGTTCGAATTTACCTTTCTTCTTGGAATTGAGGATTATCGGTCGGCGAGCAGCGAGGACCAAATCTCCTTCCTTGAAGCTTCTCTGTCGGACTCTTTTGTTGAAAGCCCTAGATATTCTGGCTTGATAAAACTCAATGTGTTGTTGAGCCTCCAAGCGCTTTTCATCCAACCTCTCGAGTTCTTCGAGACGTTTTTGATGGTGTTCCTCTGTGGTCATCTCGGTTGCGAGAGTGATCCGAAGGGATGGGATTTGAATCTCCAATGGTAGCACAGCTTCACATCCGTATACCAACGAATATGGGGTGGCCCCTGTAGGTGTGCGTATGGTGGTGCGATAAGCCCAGAGTGCTTCACCGAGTTTATCGTCCCAGTCTCGTTTATTGGTCTTCACGAGCTTTGACAGGATTTTAATGATCGTCTTGTTGAACGCCTCAGGTAATCCATTCGCAGCAGGATAATAAGCTGTTGACGAAACATCTTCAATTTTGAACTTGTCACAAAACCTGATGAAGGCGTTGCTTATGAACTGTGGACCGTTGTCATGAATAATCCGTCTTGGCACGCCGTGTCGGTATATGACATGATGCTTGATGAAATTGATGACGTTGTTCGTCTTCACTTCTCTGAGCGGAATTGCTTCAGCCCACTTTGAAAAGTAATCCGTGATTGCAAGAATGAATCGATCACCTTTGACTGAAGGGGGAAAAATAGGACCGACAATGTCCATACCCCATGTCTCGAACGGCCAAGACGTGGTTGACGTGTGCAACTGCTCTGGTGGTTGATGCATATAATTCGCATGTACCTGGCAAGCGTGGCATTCTCGTGCGTATTCGATTGCATCCCGAACCATCGTTGGCCAGAAATATCCCATTCTCCTGATACGATCATATAGTTTGGGACCAGGCTGATGCACACCGCATTCTCCTTCGTGTGCTTCCTTGAGAACTTCTTCTGCTTCTTTCTTCGAAAGGCATCGGAGTAATAAACCATCGTACCCTCTACGGTATAATGTATGGGTCTCGGTATTATAAAAGAATCTTGGTGCTCTTCGGCGGATTGACTCCCTTTCTTTTACATCCTCTGGCAAAATACCATATTGGACATAGTCAATGATGGGAAAAAGCCAATCTCGGGACTCAGACCCAATTTGAGTTGAATTCACTTCCTTGGCGTTAATGTTTCCGTCGTCTTCCTCTTCAATATCCATATCGTATATGGGTATGCAGAGTTGATGCGTCCTCACTGTGACTAACAGCTCAGTTTCGGGAGGCTGCGCAAGTTATACTGCTAGTGCTGCCAGTGCATCCGCATAAGCGTTCTGGAGACGAGGGATGTATTCAATGTAGAATTCTTCAAAAGAATCTGCCATTTTGATGGCTTCCTGGTGGTACGGGATCAGGTCTTGGTTCCTGACTTCATACTCTCCACGGACTTGGTTGACTATCAATTGAGAGTCCCCGAAAGCTTCAAGATATTCGACCCCCAGCTCTTTGGCGAAACTGAGTCCAATGAGAAGCACGTTGTATTCGGCTACGTTATTGGAGCACGGACTAGTCAACGAATAAGCTCGAGGCATCACATGCTTTCCCGGGGAGATTAAGACAACTCCAACCCCGGAGGAAACTGTAGAACCTCCCGGGGTTATTACTCTATTAACTGACCTTGAAGCACCATCGAAATATAATTGCCATACTTGTTGGTGCGACGCAGTGTTAACCCGGCAAGTCATCATATACTTCTGCCGTATCTGTGGTCGGGTTTGCTGCCAAAAGATCGCAAATCGCTTGTCCTTTGATCGACTTCTGTTGTTTGAAGTGCAAATCATATTGGGACAAGAGAAGAGCCCATTTCGCTAACCGCCAATTCATAGAGGCCGGTTGCGTCATAAATACCCGTACTGGGTTAACATTGGAAATGACGTAAATCGTCTGTCCAACCAAGTAATGCCGCATCTTTTGCATCGCGAATACCAATGCAAAGCATTCTTTCTCAATCATCGGATATCGAGACTCGGCGCCTATCAAGGTCCGACTTAGGTAATAAACTGCCTGTTCGTGACCGTTATCGTCGTCTTGTGCTAGTAAAGCACTTATCGAGTGGTTCATCGCCTTGATGTAAATCAAGAACGGTTTACCCGATTTCGGTGCAACGAGAACAGGAGGATTCGTCAGATACGTTTTAATATCTTCGAATGCTTTTTGGCAAGCATCATCCCAGATGAATGACACCCCTTTCTTGCTTAGCTTAGAGAACGGTTGGCACTTCCCAGAAAGATTTGAGATGAATCGCCGAATGTAAGCTAATCGTCCTTGCAATCCTCTGAGCTCTCTTAGATTTCTAGGAGGTTGCAGTTCATGTATCGCCTTTACTTTATCGGGATCGATATGTATATCTTTAGTGGTGACGACGAATCCAAGGAATTTTCCGCTGGACATTCCAAGGAAGGATTTGGTGGGGTTCATCTTCAATTGATGACTCCTCATGAGATCAAACATAGTCTTCAAGTCCTTGATGTGATCTTCTTTATTGCGGCTTTTTACAACCAAATCATCAACGTAGCACTCAACTGTTTTCCTAAGGTGTTCTTGGAAAATCTTAGTCATTGCTCGCTGATACGTGGCGCCTGCGTTCTTTAGACCGAATGGCATCACCGTGTAGCAAAATACACCGAGGGGCGTTCTGAATGCCGTATGCTTCTCGTCATCTGGGTGCATCTTTATTTGGTTATATCCTGAGAAACCATCCATAAAAGACATTCTCTCAAATCCGCATGTATTGTCGATAATAACATCCGTGATTGGGAGAGGAAAGTCGTCTTTTGGACATGCCGTATTCAGGTCCCTGAAGTCGATGCAAATCCTGATTTTACCGTTCTTCTTCATGACTAGGATAATATTGGCTAGCCAATCAGGATGTTGTTCCTCTCGGATAAATCCTGATTCGATTAATTTCTTAACCTCTGCCTCGATGGCTTCTATTATCTGCGGACGAAACCGTCTTTGCTGTTGCTTGACAGGTTTGGCATCCGGCTTGATATCGAGGCGGTGCATTGCCACATTGGGGTCGAGCCCTGGCATATCCTCGTAGTTCCAAGCGAAGACGTCAATATACTCCCTGATGAGAGCAATTAACTCCTCTTTCTCATTTGAGGGAAGACTATCGCTGATGAATATCGGCTTTGGGTTGGCCTCGTCGCCCATGTTAACTTGGACTATTTTATCCTCAGTGGGGGGTTCCCTCTGTTCGAACCTATCACCATACTGCATGTTCAGGTGATGAACCCACGGGTCTTCCCATGTTGGCATTTGATCGTCGTCCTCCATTATAGACGAATCAGCTGTAGCCATGTTTACCATTAGGGCTTTGAATGCCTCCCCTAGACTTGTGTCGGAATCCCCAGCCAATTTGATCGATAATTTGCCAACCACATTCGTCATCTGATGAAACATAACCTAATCCTCGCCCATATTTATAATAATCCTCAGGTTTACCTTTTGGTACATATACTGCTTTGGCTGGATTACGAGGACCTCGATCGAAGTATAAACCTTCTCCGAGTGTGAAATCGTACCCCTGCTTTTCCATGAGCTTGCGCGCTTCTGGACTATACTTAGATAAATGCCGACCAAGTTTGTCATCATCTTCGTCTTCACTTAGGAAATGATCTGGTAACGGAGAGTTTTTTCCTTTACCGTAAATTACTTCTTTTGCACCTCTTATCTTGTTTGGGATGATCATGGTTGTTCCGAAAGAATGCTGGAGGTGCTCCTTTGTTACATAGGACGACCAAAGCGGCATATACAAATCAAGATTATCATGCAACTCTTTTATCACATCATCAAGAGACAGGGAGTACTCTAAATCGTCATTTATTTTATTATTGGCAAGTTGCCAGTTACAACTACCGTCTGACGATTGATCATCGTCAAGATTGATTACAAAGGGTACAATGTCATTTAAAACAAAACCACCATTGTAATCGAATCCGGCTTCGGAATCAGCTTCCCCTCCGCTGTCCGTGCCCTGGACTGATGGTTCCGTGTCGGATTCGTTACCATAGAGGAGAGAATCAGTGAAATAATTCTCAAACCCTTTAAATGGTTGCTTATCCGCGACCACCGTCCTAACCTCATTGTCAGTGTCGACATACTTCAAACACTGATGGAGAGTAGAGGGAATTATCACATTACTATGGATCCAAGGCCGACCCAATAGTAAGTTATATGACGTCTCAGCATCAATAACATAGCACGTGACCTCTGTCTTCAGATCGCCCATTTGGCACTTTACCCGAATTTTACCTAAAGGCCTTGACCCGCTGGTGTTGAATCCGACTTTATCCGGATTTTACCTAAAGGTCTTGACCCGCTGGTATTGAACCCGTAGATAACAGTGCCTGTGGACGCCAACTTGCTAACTGGAATACCGAGGAAATGCATCAAGCGAAGCGGCATAATACTCACAGCAGAACCCGGATCCACTTGGATTCGGTTGACTTTGCTGGAGCCGATATACCCAATGAAGTATAGCGGTCGATCGTGGTTCGAATTCTTCGTCTGCATATCTTCTTTGGTGAAAGTAATGCAGGGAAGGTTCTTAGTCGCTATATTGCAATGTTGACTCAGCAGTTCCGGTTCTTCAGGCACCGGTTTGACTTGAGTCAGGAACACCTCTGAATTGGCTAACGCTTCTTGTAAGGCCTCCCTGGTTTCCTTGGACAGCCGCAGCAATTCATACAGCGTTATCCGTGCTGGAATGTTGGCTAGTTGAGCCATTATATCGAAGACTTGCGGAGTCTTTGAGCTTTCCGGTTTGTCTTTTCCAATCGGGCGACTGAAACGAGACTGCTTCGGATTCTGAACTTCCTGGGGATTCTTCTCCTTCGATTTATTCACTGGCTGTCGTCGAGCTTCTTCGCCCGGTGTAGGACTCGTAATCACCCCCATCTCCGTGAGAGTTTTGGCTGGTCCCCGTTTATTCACCCCCTGCTCACTAGGTGGTGGATAGTTGTAGTGATACTCATTTCCGCTTCGGGTCGCAAAAACTTCTTGTTCTTCTTCAGAGAGCGGGAAAGTTAGGATTCTTTCGTCATCTTCTCCTTGGATAGCAGAGACTCCGCAGCAAGACTTTCCTTTCCCTTTGGATTTCTTCTTGGATGACGATCCGGTCCATTGTTCATCTTCGACCAGGTCGGGGTGAACCCAGAGGATTTCGCCGTTTGGGGCTGTGTGTGGCACAAGTCCCTTTTGGCGCTGTCCATGTGGGTCATCATTCACTGTCTTCATTCCCACTTTGGTGACGCGTTTTGGTTCAAACCACGCTGTGGGCACTGATCCAAAGCTGATTGAAACCGCGTTTGCTCCAACATTCTTGGACGGCTTTGGGGTTATGACACCTACATCAATTAGCACCTGGATCTTATCCTTGAGGTGGTAGCATGACTTCGTAAGGTGATGGGCCGCTCTGTGATATGCACAATACCTCGGATCCGTCACTTTGCTAGCCCCTTCTTGATCCACAATCGCTGACAGCTGAATTTTGTTGTTTTCCAATAAGTACTTAAAGATGCCGGGAACTTCGTCATCTTTGAAGGAGTACACTTTGGGAAATCTTGGCTCTGAAGACTTCTGCTTCTGAGGCCGTTTGCTCTCCTCGGACCTTTAGATCCTTCCATGTCTTGGACGGTGCTGTCCCCATTGCTTCCAACACGTCCAGTGCGAGGTTGTTGTGGCAAGTCTGGAGGATGAATTCCTCGGTGATCGGTTCCCAGCAGTTTATCGCCTTGTTCCGGAACCTTTTGACGAAGGTGTCGACTAATTCCCCGTCCTTCTGCTTCTCATCGAGCAATGATCCGATAGATATCTCGGTATCGTCGTCGAAGAAATTGGTGAGGAACATAGTCTCCATATCGTCCCAGCTGTTCATGCTACCTGGCTTGAGGCGGCGACACCAATCGAAGGCGGCTCCGCGAAGAGTGCCGACGAATGACCGCACCATCAGAGGCTCATTACCGGAGATTACCCCCAAGTGTGATTTGAAGTAAATCAAATGTTGAGTGGGCGAACCCATCCCATTAAACGGCGTGAAGTTAATTAGGTTGAACTTCGCCGGATATGGGATTGATTCCCACTCTCTTGGGTACGGACACGGAATACCTGTTTTCTTCATCTCTTGAGCGGAAATCAACGTGTTGATTTTGCTCTCGAGATTTTTAATCTTCAGATTTTCATCTGTGTTTTCACTAGCATTCTCGTTACCACCCCCTGTATTGACGGGAGGATTATTGGTATTACGAGCTTCATTCGTATCCTCGTCCTCCTGATGAACTTGGTTGCGACGACTTGGTTCGCCTTGCTGGTTCGTCAATGCTTGGATTTGTTGGTCATGCATTTATCTCATGTTTTGCATGGCCATCTGCATTTCGAACCTGAAGGTTTCATGTTGCTTAGCTAAGGCGTCTTCAAGCATTTTGGCCACTTGCTTTGCACTTGTCATAAGTGCCTCGCGGGGTTGTCCCTCGCTGGACACCATATTATCTGATGCAACCGCGGAGCCAACATCAGATTCTTCATCTTCTGAAGGGGGTCTTGTCCGAACCCTACCATAGGTTGCTCGCTTGATGGTTCCAGACTGCAGACGGGTTCTAGGCCGGGATGCTTTCAGAATCGACTCGAGATTATCCCGTGCCGATGTCCCTCTGCTGGTCATATTGGTGGTGACACTCGGAAATTCTCTATTTTCAACCACCATTCTTCTTCGTCGGAAACACCTAGGCCTTGGTTTTGGCGTTTCGGTGCTAAGTCTTTCGAAAACCGAAACTCTTTCGGGGACCGCCTTGATGCAGTTGCACCCAGACAATACTGCCCGAATGAGTTTGGAACAGGGGCATTGAGTTTCCTGTTCTCGGGGACTCCTTTTCCTGGTTTTGTTCGTACTCCCAGCACGATAGTACAACTCGTCTACTTGACGATCGGAGTAACCTGTCATGTGTTGGCACGACTTCTCAGGTATAACGTTATCGTCATCAGACAATAATGTTTTCTTCTGAGGGGGAATTACCTTCTTAGGGCTTTCGAAAGTCACGCGCCTCGAAACATGCCTTTTTGGGCGTGAGTTCTCGACGGGCTCCTGGACTTCAATGCGCAAGTTGGTGCGCGTAGCTGCCTTGGTCTCTTTGTCATGTTGAGGGTAACGGCGACCCCTAGCATGTTGCGTCGTTTGGGGCTTCTTTATCGGGCCCAAACGCTCTTGAACTGGAGCCTTGACTCGCTCATTAGGAAGTGGACCGAGACGCTCCAAGACTGGCTTCTTCCTTCGGGATGATTCTGCGTGATCTCCCGGAGTAGTTGCTGGAATTATCGGCGATATGGGTTGTTTCGCCGGGGGTTGAACTTTGGTTGGAAGCTGCTTCGGCTTCCACACTTGGCGGGTTGATGGCGGCTTTTTGGCCACTTTTTCTTCCCTTAATTCCTCGGCCTTTTGCACAAGGATTTTTGCTTATGCAAGCAATGCACGGCGTTTGTGAATCCGCTCTTCGAGTGTCGAACGGTTTCGTTTGACCCGGATCCATTCGTTCGTCGGCGGCTTGGAGGAACCGCCATTCTTCAGTTGTTGAGGCTGTTTGCCTCTCCTATTCTTCAGATCCGCGTTGTAGCGGACTCCGTCTGTAGACTCCATCGCCTTAGCGAGTTGCCGCGCAAGGCGTTGACATCGCCTTTGGCGGGCTCTCTTTGAGAGAGTCACAACTCCCTTAACAGTAGAGGCGTCAGCTGGAATAGGTTTGACCTCGTTGGAGGTCGGTGGAACTTCACCCGACGCAACTTTGGCGTCAGCTGGGGTGAGAGCTTCATTGGCGTTCTGAACTTCTTCAAACCAACGAGCTTTTCTCCTGGAGGAGAGCTTCTTGGACATGCGGGGGGAGGTAGATCCGGACGAGGATGAGAGATACTCCTCGAACCTCTGTTGGTCGAACTCGTATTCGACCTCCTCCACGACCGGGATTGAGATCCGCGGCTGCGACGTGACGATCTCGGCAGCGAGATCGGTGGCTCCCACTGTGGTCGCCAGATTGTTCGCGGTGAAAATTGCCTTCATTGAATTCATTGTTATCTCAAATAATTGCTTTTTGGTTACAAAAGATCCGGTCTTTTTTAGATCCGGTTACAACGAAATCAAGGAAAAAGAAAAAGATTACAACTTTCCTTCCGAACAAATCACGAGCTCCTGTTTTACGGTCGCTCGCTTGTGTGGGTTCTTTGCCGACGCCGGGGTTAATCCGTGGACTACCGCGCGATCTAGATCTAGTCGGATCTACACGATTTGACGGGTATTATTTCACGAAGGAAATAATAGCCGGGGGGATTAATTTACCAAGGAAATAATCGCCCTTAATTCTCGGGATCAAAGGCCAAGCTTTGATCCGGAGTATGATCTCATGTAGATCTCAGATCTGTTCTTTCTCTCTCTCGAACTCCTGCCTTTTGTGACGTGGATGCTCGCCGAGAATCAGATCTGAATGTTCAAGTCCTCAAGTCTTCAAAACTCCAAGCTCAAATCTCAATTCGGCAGAGTTTTGGCTCTCAAAGTTCCAACCTTTTCAAATGAACTAAGGGGGGCCTATTTATAGGCTCTCTGAACTGTGCCCGCGCACAGATCTGGGTCGGCCACCTATGGGTGGCCAGAACTGGGCCAAGCCACCCATAGGTGGCTCGGCTCTTGGCCGAGCCACCCATGGGTGGCTCGGCCTTGGCCGAGCCCCCCTTAGGCGTTGGGTTTTCGTCATTTTGCGTTGTATCCGTGATTCGGTTGACTTAGACTCTGATTTGTTGATCTGATTTGGCAGTAAATCCGATTCCTGATTTGGCAGTAAATCTGATTCCTGATTTGGTAGTAAATCCACTTCTGAGTTCGAGTCCGAAACTGATCTTGATTCGATCGTGATTCGTTCGAGTCTGCCCTTGGTTGGATGACTCGTTGACTCTTCGAACACTTGGCTTGATTCCACACGCGAATGGATGTATTCCGTTGCTTGCGTGCGATTCGTCAACCTCATCGCATTGTTGGTTCGTCGGTTTGTGCCGAGCTGTGCTAAGGGACCTATAAGCAATTTTACATGCCTACAATAGTCGAACCTAACGGGGATAAACGAGGCTCATCCGCCTGACCCAGCACCTATAACCTACGCGAAATCATTAAAGGAACCCCTGGACTTACCCAAGTGTGTCTCAGGTATGCGGACGGGTGCACCGGCGGTGAGGCGGTCGGAATAGCGCCCGGGACCTCCTCCCTTCGCGACACACTTCTTGGATTTCGGCGCCATTGAGGGGATTAAGCGGGAACTCTCTCTCTTTGGAAAACTTTCAAGATTCTTGAGCATGGTAACTCTCAAAGAAAGGGAACGGCCTATTTAACGGAGGAGTTGCCAACGTGGCCACGATCGCCCTCAAAAGCGAAGCACTGGCGGACGGAAAACGTGACCACGATCGAAATCAACGGTCCAGATTGCCCCCTGGCATTTCGAAGTGCCACGTCGAGGCGCACGATCGAAATCAACGGTCCAGATTGCCCCCTGGCATTTCGAAGTGCCACGTCGAGGCGGGAAACGGGTTGGTCGAAAAACCCCAAACCTGAACCAAAATCGACGGTTGTATCTGACGGTTGGATTCAAAAACCACGGCCACGATTCAAACGGGGAGCACGGGGCTTGCATCAGAACGCGACGTGACAGAACCACTCCGTCTTAGCTGGAGAGCACGAAGCCCACTAGCGGACGCGTGGCTGACCCACATCGAACCAAGTTTCGCCTGAATGGAAGGGTCTCGCCTGCGAAAATTCGACCCAAATCCGCAAGTCGAACAGAATTTCGCCTCCAGAACCTAAATTCGCCTGAACGGCTCATTCGCTCATGGAGATAAACGACAAGTAACACGACTTGTCCCAAATTTTAAAACGCCAAAGAGATGACCTATCCTAAAACCATGCCTCGAACGGCTAAGGTTGAGAGTAGAAATCTTAGCATCAAGTCTAAGAGAAACTACTCGACAACTCATCATACTGAGGGGAATAGTATGGCTAACCCGATTCAAACGGTGATCGGTAAAGGCACATCAAACCCGTTGATAGCTGAGGGTTTGCTAAAAATCCTAAAAGAAACCCAAAGGCGCTTGCTTCGCCAAAATTTTCTTCATTCAAAGTATTCTAGACCCCACGCAAGCCAGTTTAGGTCTGAAAACTTTGAAGGGGGTCTTGTAGACGGTAAAAAATACCTTTGATGGCCTATGGGAAATTCGCCTGTAAGAAGTCGCCTGCCGGAGCCGCATGGTCGTCAAATGTACTCGGTTCCAGATTCGCCTGAATGATCGGCTCACCTGCACGAGTTAAGATCAATTGGAATAGCGGAAATTCGCCTTTCACGCAACTCGCCTGCCCGAGTCCAAAGTCGAATCCGCCTGCAAATCTCAAGGCTGCCCGTATCCGCTACCCCATGTGCTGAGATGGGCCTTCCCATCTCTCTCGACCCGAAGTGAGAGGGCACAGTACCCCAAGACCGTCAAGCGGCCGCTCATAGTACGCATAGTACGAAGGACTGGACAGGTGTCGAGTCAACCTGAGCATTCATAAATGCGACTCACCTCGGCTGTCTGAGTCAGGAGAGCCAGGAACATGCTTTCCCGCCTCTCTTGACCTGAAAAGAGAAGGCACGGCACTCTAGGCCCGCCGAATAGCCGCCTACAGTACAAGTGAGCAGACATGTGTCAAAGCAGCCTGCACCCTCATAAATGCGGCTCACCTCAGTTGTCCAAGCCAAGGGCGAGAGCCGCCGGTGCTCGTTGGTTGGTCAGAGCCACGCAAGCATCCGACAGCCGTTGTCACGCATACGAGGAGGGGCTTTCCCATTCCTACGTAACGTGATGCAGAGCGCAGCTCTTCGAATGACCACTGACGGTACGAATGAACAACAAGATATCTCTGGACAATGTATGGTCACATCCCATAATTCAAGGAGTAGTCAAGCTGTCCTTCTTCCATTTAAAAGCCCCTTCCAGCACACTGTAGGGAGAGGTCGGAAAACTTGGAGAAAAGCAGTTGAGACCAAGCTGTTCGCATAATCCTTGCGTTACAGCACCACTGCCTAGTTCCGAGCTTCGATCGCCGGCGAACTAAGCAGACTCGAACTCTTTCGACTCAAGCTTCTACTGTACTGAAGCTCTCCAGCAACCTCGATCGAACGGCCCAAGGGAAGCAGACTCGACACGAGCATCGAGCGAAGTGTCCTATAGCCACCTAAAGTCCCCACACTAAACAAAGAGGGCATTCCCTCTGCTTCTGTTGTAAACATTTGATTATTAGTTTGTAATAAGCTTTCTTATTAATACAAACGAAACTCTCCGTTTTCGGGAAATCAAATTTACACCCTACAGAAGGACATTAAGTTCGAGAGCACCAGAGTTCATAGTGCTTATAAAGAAGCAATAGAAGCTCTCCATGCACTGCGTCGAGAAGACGTAACTACTGTAGCTGATGATGCTCTTGCTGAGGCCGAACTCCAGAAGGAAGCTAAGGAGCAACTTCGGGCTGACCGGACGAAGAGGGTGGTCGATGTTAAGACCGAGCTCGCATCCTTCACTTTGCTGGATTAAGCTCGTTAGGGTAGATTTTGAGATGTCTTTATTTTCTTTGTTTGAATGTATTGTCTCAAAATCTACTGTTATGAAATGAAATTGTGCCTTTATTATCCACTCATTAAATCTCGAATAACTTGTGCATATGCTTTCATTCACTCTGAATAGCTTGAGACAGGATCGTTGTTCCTTGGTCTAAGCAGCTTGGATGCCTTGGATGTGTTGAGCCTTTCAGGTGAGCTCAATGAGGCGTAGGCGCGCTCGAGCTACTTGGAAGGTGAGCTCAAGCATCAGGCGAGCTTGAGTTGCAAGAGAGTTCAAGTCTCAGGTGAGCTCAAGCACCAGGTGAGCTCGTGCTGCTTGGCAAGCGAGTTTAAGCCTTAGGCGAGCTCGTGCTACTTGGCAGGTGAGCTCAAGCATCAAGCGAGCTCAAGCCTCAGGCAAGCTCGTGCTGCTTAGCAGGCAAGCTCAAGCATCAAGCAGGCTCAAGAGGGTGGTAGGCGAGCCCCGCATTTGCTCGACACTTGAGGCGACATAGGTACGTATGTTAAGGCAACGTGGTCACATCAGACCATGTTAAACGTGGTCTGACAGGACGCCTCGTCTTCACGTGCTTGATCTGAACCGTTGGGTCAGCGATGCTCTCGGTCTCGACCATCGATTTGATGGGAGATATGCCCAAACCACCAGATCTTGGTCGTTCATGTGGAATTCTGATATCCCGCCTTGATCACGGGCGTTCGATTCGAGCTGCCGAATCAAACCGTCTGCGGGTGATCAGAACTGCTCGCCTCATTAGAGCTGGCGAATCTTGACCATTGAGATTTCGCATATATAGCACTCATCTCCCCTGTAGGAAGATCACCGTGCTCACAAATTCTCTTGTTCAAGCTTTCAGGCTCCCCAAGTTCGAGATGGCCCCAAGAGTGAGAGCATGTGCTTCGAAGGAGAAGAAGGAGGCTTCCTCTTCCTCTGCCACTGCTGAGGCTGCCACAGCCACCACAGGTACCTTCTCCATGCCTTTAACCCACCATGGTAGGTTTAAAAACTGTGAGACTGAACCAAGTTCATGAACCCATTAGACTAGGAAGATGAACAACTTTTGTTCATTCTCTGTGACGAACTTTGTCGACTCCAGCAAGGTTCTGCCACTTAGGCAAACTCCGCTTAAGCGAGTATCATTTTATCGGGCGAGCTCTGCTTAGTGGGTGAGCTCCTACCTCAGACGAGCCTTGTTTGACTGGCGAGCTCTGTTCATTTAGGCGAGCTTTTGGCTTTTGTCAGGCGAGCTCGGTTATCAGGTGAGCTTCTGCCTTTGTTAGGCGAGCTTTGTTCACTCGCTCATAGTGGAGCTCGCATATGCTTCGTAGGCCACCTGCCTTCAGGACTTAGAAACTTTCTGACCTTTTGAGCCAAAATTTTTGACTTCTTTACATTTTATTTTGCAACTCGAGAAGGGGTTTCGATCGCAGGATCCGAGACTGTTCGACCAGAACCCGTTATCCTCTCTGATGACGAGGAGGAAGAATACACTCCCACTTCATCCCCGCAGTTCTCCTCACACCCTCCTCTTGATGATGAAGGGGCTATCCCCCTAATCCAACCTATCGCCATGATTCCTGCT
>NC_033803.1:42214685-42274426 GCF_001876935.1 Asparagus officinalis
CTATAGATCTGTGCAGGACCTCCTCAGGTAATTAGAGAACGCTATGAAACAAGCGATCTCCAGCGTTAGCCTTGGTTGGGGGACTTATGCAGATTTTAGGCCTTTCCTCATGAACTGCGTAGCTGATCTCAGGTGTTTGGGTGAGGCCCGAGAAGCTTCGTGTTGCCTGGTAAAACTTCTCGGCTTCAAGCTATGTCTGACGCACTTGGAAAGTTTTTTGCGTGCGGACTCGGAACCCGATGTGGAGTGGCTCATGGCTCAGGCTCGGATCAGAGGGGCATGGGAGTGGGAGATTCAAGAGAGGGACCTATCGGACAAAGAGGCTCTCGTCGCGCATCTGCTTAAACGATAATGCCTATTGTAGGCTAAGATTGATGCCTCAGCCTCCACCATTGCCCGAATGAAGGCCCAGCTCATCAAGGAAGAGTCGACTCTGAAAGGCTTGCAGCTTGAAAGAGCGAATGTTCACGGCACGCTATCGAAAGGGAGATGCAGGCCCTCCAGGTGCTACGTCAAGAAGACTATGTCGCTGCTGCGTCCTTCGAGGCCAAGATCTGGAAGGAGGTAGAGGACCAAATCTAAGCAGACCGGGTGAAGGAGATAGCCACTATTAAAGCTAAACTCGCCTCTTTTAGTGAGCTAGACTAGGTTCGGCGGAGTGGATTTATATTTGAGACTCTTTTTATTTTGTTATGACTTTGTTTGAATGTATTATCATAACTTTGTTCAAATGTATTGTCTCAAATTCAATTATGAATGGAATTATGCTTTTGTTGTCCACTTATCGCTTTTAACACCTCATGTGCATACTTCCCTCTCGTTGACCGAAACTTAGGATTTTTAGAAAATCCTTAGCTATCAATGGGTTTGATATGCCTTTACTAATTATCGTTTAAATCGGGCTAGCCGTACTATTCCCCTTAGTACGATGAGTTATCAGAAAGTTTCTTTTAGACTTAATACTAAAATTTCTTTCCTACTCTTAGCCGTTTGAGGCGTTGGGTCGGGTCAATTATGACTGTTAAGTCGTAATTAGATTGGGTTGTGTCGTTAGTGTAACAACTTAGCCCGAAAAGACCAATCACTTGCGTAGGTGATCTGTGGGGGGTCCGAATAACGGCTCATCACTTTGTAGGTCGCCGTTCGGGAATTAATAAGGCATACTGCTTGGTGGGCCGTTATCGACGAACAACGTCATTTGCGGGAATGATGGTGTTGGGATAATCAAATCGCGCAAGGACGTATGGATGTGATGATTGATTGATGTAGAAGCCATCACATGGTAGGCTACTACCCATCGATAGTTCTAAGAATATTAGAATGCTCAGAATGGATCAGATTGTTCACGGACGTATGAGTGTGACAACTGATCGGATAACGCCATTTGCAAGAATGACGAAGTTGACTATCAGAGGCAATCGTTAACATGATAGGATTGTCATGATCGGAGCGACTCTAAGGACGTATCGCTTCATTAAGGAGAGTCAATAAGTAGATTCTGGTCAGAGGTTTGATGTTAACATAACGAGATTGTTAGTGCGATTTGAGCAACTAGGTGGGCTTACCATCCTATTGAAGAGGATTGGTAGGCTGATTTGTCAGAGGTGGTTGTTAACATGACAGTGGGAGTTCGTCCTATTGGAGAAAATCAACAGGGGGAAATTTGGAGGAGACTATCAGAGGTAATAGTTAACATGATAGTTTTATAAGATCCATCGTCCAGCTGAATGAGACTGATAGAGAAATGACTATCACATGTGGCAGTTAACTTGATAGTTGTGGGGACCCACCATCTTATTGGAAAGGATTGGCGAGGGAACTTGGTTTTGGTCCTACCTGTAGGAAGTTTGACTAAGTGGGATATTTGGGACGATCCTAACCGTTCAAAGTTTTGGTCGTCCATCTTGAAAGTGGACCTCTCATTCGTGGGAGCAATCAAGAGGGGATTCTAATTATTTTTATCATGATTAAGAGTGGATTACTCATATGGTTGGTTTTCATCCAAAATAACCAGCTTATCCCAGGTTACCCTCAAGAATATCATGTGTAGTATTCTTCAGGAACTTTCCGTCAAAGGTAAAGAACAGTTTAGCCTCGTATACCAGTTGGAGGTAGGAGTAGTTTAGCCTCGTGCACCAATGGGAGGATAGAGGGAGAAATTTAGCCTCGTGCACCAGTGGGAGGAAAGAAGGAGCGGTTTATACTCGTGTACTCGTCGGAGTAAAGAAGGAGCAATTTATACTCATGTACTCATTGGAGTAAAGGAAGGAGCAGTTTATACTCGTGTACTTATCAGAGTAAAGGAAGGAGAAGTTTATACTCGTGTACTTTTCGGAGTAAAGGAAGGTTAGAGGAAGACTAAGGGAAGTACTTCTTTAAGAATTTGTCGTTGATAGGCATCAGAATCTCACCGTCATTTGGTTTGATGAGGTGATACGCTCCATTCGAATAGATTGTTTATATTACAAATGGTGCTATTGGGTCCACTCTTCTACGGATAGGTGGTGGATGAAGATGACCAGTTATGTGCTTAGTCGTTGGGGAAACGAGCTAACTGATAAAGGATTATTCGTCCCCATACATGCTAGCATGTACGGGCTACCGATCAGTATTGATCACTTCTTTGCTTTGTTCGAGACTTACAATCTGGACAATAATACTTTCTTCACTAAGAATGGAGAGTTAGGTCTCCCTCTTCATGAGATGATGAAGGTTTCCGGACTGCCAATGGGAGATGTTCCTTACCAAGAGTTCTTCCTAATAGTTAATCAGCTCGACCGAATGAAATACAGAGCCACTATAGCTTATGATACTCTGTGGGAACTAACATGTCATTATCAGACTGCTATTGTAGAGATGGAGACTAAAGCTAAAAATAAATCTCCACAACTAAGCCTGAAGCAATTTGCAGATTATCTCTTCAAGAATCTCGAGGATCATTCAGGTTGTGAAGTATGTGAACTACCTCCCTTAAATCCATCAGAGATCAACATGCTATTGTTGAAGACAAACGCCCAAACGTACACCTCTCACTCAGAAGGTGGATTCCCTCATGGCACAAGATTCGAATCATTTTTATGGCAGGCTCACAAATGAAGCATGCCGACAACTCTTCTGGCTGGGTACTTAGCTATTTGGCTAAAGAAGTGTGTAGTTCCTAATCAGCCTTCAGATGCATTCACTATGGACTCCGTTACTTAGACACCACTTTCACACAGGAAGGAAAGAAG
The DNA here is from genome assembly GCF_001876935.1 of Asparagus officinalis. NCBI lineage: Eukaryota > Viridiplantae > Streptophyta > Magnoliopsida > Asparagales > Asparagaceae > Asparagus > Asparagus officinalis. The sequence continues at coordinate 42,217,916 of NC_033803.1, forward strand.
CCTTCAACTGAGATCCTAGTCCCCAAGCTCGAATTTCCTTATACCTACTTAATGACTTGGTTGGTTCTCCACCAGCTTGACCTGATGTTAGCTCCTAAAACCGCTAGTCTAGATCTCCCTTTGTTGCAGATCTTAGAAGAATGCAGGTGGTGGGCCAGGCAATGGCATGATGTGTCCCGACATATTCAAGTTCACAAATGTTAGGAATTCTTCCTGTGCTTCCCTCAGTTTTCCGGCACTTATGATGATACACTCTTGGACACCAAAGAGCCAAGGAGGAATAGAACTGTGTTAGACATTGGATGTTTTAGGTGGCTGATGAACATCCGTCCCGGTTATATGGTCTTCAGAGTTAAGGACTTCTGCAGCATCGAGCCGTATCTACCTTGCAGGTTTTCCCGTCAGTTTGGTTATGACCAGCTATACATTAGCAACTCAAACAGACGACTAAAAGTTTGTGGAGGTCTCATCGATGGAGCAAGGGCTTGGTTTTGGAGTATAAGTGGCTGCACCAATGCTCAGTTTGATCTTCCTCTGGCTGTGCGTCTATAGATGACCTTTTTGTATTGCAAGTGACTTTTATCTGCTAATGTCGCCACAAAGAAGAAGAGACTCTCAGAATTGGAAGCCAAGGCTGCCTCTCGACTTGCTACTGATGTAGTTCGGGAAGCTGTTTCACCACATCAAGGGAAAAAGCCCGTTGAATCCTCAAGTAAAGGAAAGCAAATCGCTGATTCCGATGATAGTGAGGAGGAACTCTTTATGGATACGGCTGAAACTTCTAAGGAGGAGGGTGGAGCTGGGAGTGGAGAAGTCAGGAATAAGGATGAAGGGAATGTACCTGTTCTTCCATAGTCTTTCTTTCAAAGAGGATATGTAAACCCTTCCATTGTTCACAGGACTCCTCATGCTGACCCACCTCAATCACCAAAAACTCCAAAAAGGAGGAGGGAGAGGGTTGTTCTAACATCTCCCAATCAGATGACGGTGGAAGTCCTTACCGGAGATGAAGAGGAGAAAGATACAACGCCCCTCACTCATAGACAGAGATCTCGGTCTTCAACTCAAGCTCAAGTTCAGACCCAACTTTCTCCAAAAGCTGAGTTGTGCACTAAACATCGTCATGAGAGATCTGAGACTCTGGGAGAAGCACGTCCATCAAAGAGGAGTAAGAAGGTTGCATATTGACAACGTACTCCTCTACCTGCCTTAGAAGAGAAATCCACCCACGATGTTCCTTCTGGCGAACAAGGTAACAACTCGTCCCTATTTCTATTTTTCTATCTCATTTTTTTAAATATTTTTTAACTTATTTCACACTTGGTTTTCGTAGGGGGTCGAGAAGAAGGAGAAATTCAAATTGATACTACTTCTCCTAGGCTTATGGAAACCGAGGAGCCCAGCTTCGTCCAAAAAATGCATCACACAATGGATGATGAACCTGCTAGCATTCAAACGACTTCCCCTACTAAAATCATTCCACCAGCTCCATGCGTAGGTACGGGTATTTCCCCATTCAGAGGGCAATTCTGAGAGATGAGTGAGTCAGATTGTGTACCTCTTCTAATGACCTACGTACTTTATCTCCTTTTAGTGAAACTAAAGGAAGCGGGTGCTAGTAGTGGAGTTGTCGAGCCCACAGCGACCACTGAAGGTAATGCTGATTTCCATTTTATGTGGGCTCATACACATATACATGTGCTCATAATTCAGCCTATTCTGTAGATGCCATGATGAATGAACTAACAGAAGGGGAGACCGCTCACGTTGCTGAGGTCGAGGATTTCAATGAACACAACCTCAATCTTGACCTTTCGAAAGATGACCATCAGTATATCTTCGATTTATTGTCGTGGAAAACTCCTGGTATGGTTACAGGACCAACTGCTAGAGTTGGTTCAACTAAAGTAGGTTCTTCTGTAGGTATGGATTTTATTCTGTAATCTTCATTATCTCTTTGTCAGTTAACTTTATATAATTATATGAGAGTTTTAATCGTAGGATCAGTTGCTGAAACCGGTGCAACTATAATTATTGGAATGTCTGGTCAGCCTGAGGGTGTTGGTTTTTTGTTGTTAGCAGGAACCAAGATCAAGGCTCAATCGTCGGTTCTTGAATCTCAACCTCTCATCCCTTCAGACCCGACGATGATAGAAGTTATTGCCACCACCAAGGTTATTCTTGCCGCAACAACTATGAGACCAACTGAAGAAGTTGGTACATCAACAATTATTGTATCAAGAATGCCTCCATTCGTTCATGAAGTTGAAAGAGGGGTAACAGACGCAGGACATCAAACTGATGTAGCCCCGCCTAAAGCTAGTGAGTATTGTCAGTTACTTGCTTTAAAACTCTGATTAATACTTCAGAATGCTCATTGTGTTTCTCTCCTATTTGCAAAATCTTCAACCCTTCCACCCAAGAGTTTCATAGATTCTAATTCGAAGCTGACGGAGGTCCCGACTGAAAGTACCCTGCCACTAGGAAGGAACCCTAGAGGCGGGGGGATAGGGTTTATGCTAATCTAATCCGATTTAATGCCAAATAAAAACTTTACTAACAAATATATCCTAGCACAAAAGATATGAACAATACATGTACAAAGATATACAAATAACACAAGGGTAAACAAACTACTAAAGTGATAGGGCAATATAAACAACAAGCAATTGACAAAGGCGATATAAATGATAAGCATGAATATAAATGAACGCCAATGACAAACGCAAATAAATGATATGATCATGGAGTTCGGTCCCCACGACCTACGTCTTCGCTCCTCACCTCGAGGATATCTCCACTATCACAATCGAGTTTTCTACGCTCACCCGAATAACATTTACGCCTCACACTCGGTTTTCTAGTTCATCGAAAACTTTACAATTCACACTCTTGCAATCACACTCACTACCACCCCAAGTGTTGGTCTCTAGCTCGTGTCTCCCTCAAGTATTAGGAATTACAACCTACCTCTAGGCATTACCACCTACCCCACTCCTCTTGGAACGATCCCGTCTCTCACCAAATACTCCTCTCGGTGTACAAGTATATTACAAAGTGTTCAACACAATTAGGCTCACAATACAAATAAATTTGTTCTCTGCAATGGATGAGAACACAATGTAGGCTCACTTTCTAAGTCACACTCCCCACAACCCAAATTATACTATGTATGAAATATAATAAGCTTAATAGTTGTGTGTGTAAACAAAGAGATTAATCAAATCTAAACTCAATATAAAACTAGCTTTAATAAAATGATAATCAAACAAATAGATATAAAGCTAGAAAAAGAGTTTAGGGAAACTTCTCTATGGATCAAGAGAGAGAGGGAGAAGAGTTGAATGCTCAAACACAATTGATGATCTTCCTCAAGCTCTTGTGAAAATTTCTTCACAAACCAAACCCTTAAACAAGCTTAAAACAAACTTAAACTCTTTTAAAACTTGTTTAAAACTTTTCTTGATAATTTCAGAAGTTTGAGGGTAAGGGGTATATATAGGATGAAGAAATAACCCCCAAAAACCCAAGAAAACCAAGCAAAAAGACAAAATAGCAGAAACATAAAAATCTAGAAAAACTATCCGTTATGAGGTTGTCAGTCGACTGAAAATATACACCAGTCGACTGATGACCTCGACAGAAAAAAACAGACAGTTTCAGGGCGCTGGAATTTTGCGTATCTGGTTTTGTAAAATCAATTAAAAATAGTAAATCAAATCTAAAAATCATGAAATTTTTAGTAAAGGTTCTAGATATATAGATAAACATGTTAGAGAAAGAATTTATAAAATTTCACTTCCCAGTTGATAGAAATAAATGTTTGAACACAGATATTATAGTTTCTAAAAACTACTGAAACACTCGACTTTGTAAAATCAATTTGACATAGTAAATCAACTCCAAAATTTATGAAATTTTAAGGAATGTTTATAAACATGTATATGAACATGTTAGAGAAAGAATTTTGTAAATATCACTTCCCATTTATGAGAAATAAATTATTTTGTAAACTGGTCAAAAACTAAAAATCTAGAAACTGTAAAAAACTAGTCGTTATGAGCTTATCAGTTGACTGATCAGTCGACCGATGACCTCATCAGTCAACTGATCAGTCGACTGAAAAGAAATAAAGACTTTTTGATAGTTAAAGGCATTTTCATTAGTCGACTGAACACATTCATCAGTCGACTGATAACACTGTATCAGCTTGATATGAATAGTAAAACTAATTTTTTTTTAAGTTCCTTTAAAAATAGCAAATAAATTCTAAAAAATATAAAACTTTGGAAAATCATTGTAAACATGTTAATGAACATGTTACAAAAAAAAATTTGGAATTATAAGTCTCGAATGTTAGACTTTGTATATTTCCGTTCACCATTGCTTTTGGATTCTTAGTCTCGGATATTAATTCAACTATTCTTTTGAGTACTTATTTTCTTTTCTCCCCTTGTAGCGCCTCCTTCACCATTACTTAAGCTCATCCATGCCTTGATATCTGATGAGGATCCGGACAAAGGCGTTATCATAAAGGATCCTCTTTTGACAACTTCAGGAAATCACTCGATAGACATGTATCGGGGATTAGAGACGAGGGATATCTTGAGTTGGCTAATTCCATTGACACCTATTTGGTTCAACTGAAATAGCCAATCGAGATGCTGGTAGAGGGATCTTTAGAAGAGCGGTGTCTCTCTATGTGGCGCGCTCGGGATAGATTGGTAGAGGCTGAGGTATGTGGTGGCGGCGATTTCACCCAAGAGAATCGGGGCGCCCACTGAACCTTGAACTTTAAAAGTTAAGGAGCCGTGTGACCCAAATAAGATTGAGCATCATCAAGAAGGTGAAAGCTAAGGCTGATTTGCTTCAGTCTTTAGAATCACGTCGAGCCGAAATATCCTATTTAGAAAAGGAACTTGCAGAAGCTAAGGATGCTGAGGGTATTTTTGAGCTTGATTTGGCTGAAGTAGAACGTGTTGAAACAGATCTATTCAACCATTTGGAGGTCCAAGATAAAAAGTTTATCGAAACAAAATAAGAAGTCCAGAAGGCTCAGAATACTAGTGAGGAATCTTTAAAAAGTAAGCCTTACAACTGAGTTTGAACAAGCTTATGCAAAAGAGCTTTCAAGTCTTGAAGAACAGATCTGCAGTTATAAGCTGTTTTTAACTTAAGAATGTTTTTCTTGTATCAGAACTTCTTTTGTACTTTTTCAAATTCTTTTCATGAATAAAGTAAATTTTTTACGCATTTGAAGTCTTATTATGATTACTCATTCTTGTTTGGAATAAATAAACATAATACTCACATGATTTTTGGTAAACCCCCAGCCGTCAACGGATTTGATATGCCTTTATCGACTACCGTTTGAGTCGGGCTAGTATGTAAATTGTCTAAGTCCGTTTTACATATAACGTTGTGCTAAAATAATTAAATTCTTTTAGACTGTATACTACAACGTTGAATATGTAGGCTACATGTAAGGGATCGAGATAACATCCCTCATATATAGAAGACATGGATTCGGAGATTATTAACTTAATAATAACCACTAGCTATGATATTGAATACATAGGCTTTGTCGTTTTTAAAGGAACGTACTACCCGACAACGTGTGTTAGACGTAGACTTATCTCTAATAAGGGATCGAGATAGCATTCCCCATGTGTAAAAGTCATGGATTCAGAGATTATTAACTGAATAATAACCACTGACTACAATATTGAATACATAGGCTTTATTGTTTATACGAGAATGTACCATCCAGCAACGTGTGTTAGACACAGACTTATCTCTAATAAGGGATAGAGATAACGTTCCCCATGCGTAAAAGGCATGGATCTTGATATTGAAAAATTGTGTCTGCTCTTGGGGCAAAGACGAACCCAATACTAGAGAGGAAGAATTTTATATTCTATCTCCTGGTCTTTTTTTGTTAGCAAAGATGAACCCGATGCTGGAGAGGAAGAATTTTATATTCTATCTCTTGCTGCATGGGAAACTCAAAGTAGGATCTCTACTTTGAGAATCTTGAAAGGTGAAACTAAGAGTGAGATCTTCACTCTGAGAATCAAAAAGATCTGGACAACTCTAATTTTTATAGTATTGGTTACCCGGTCTGAAGATGAATTTCTTGTTTATCGAGATGAAATTCTGACTTTAGCCAAAGCATTAGACATTTGACTGAAGAGGAATGAATGGAAGCCTTTCGTTTATCGAAATGGAATTTCAATCCTAAAAATGGATTTCTCATTTATGGAAGGAATCGAGAGGGGATTCTGACTTTAGCCCTAACTGTAGGAAGGTTTGACCAAGTGGGAGTTGAGACAATTCTACCTTTTATAGGCTTGATTGTTCCAACTGGGTGGAGGCCTTTCGTTTATCGAAAGGGGATCTCGGTTTTGAAAATGGATCTCTCATTCATTGAACAAATTGAGAGGAGATTTTTGTATTCGCCCTAGCTATTTAAAGGTGTTCGCGGTGAAAATCATGTCTTTCTTCATTGTTGATTCCATTGTCATCTTAAATAACAGCTTTTTGAGTTACAAAGATCCGGTCTTTTTATAAGATCCGGTTACAATGAAAATCAAAGAAAATAAAAAAAAAGATTACAACTTTCTCCTTGTTTGTCGAACAAATCACGAGCTCCTGTTTTGCGGTCGCTCGCTTTGTGGGTTCTTCGCCTGCGTTGTGGGTTCTTCGCCTGCGCCGGGGTTTATCCGTGGACCACCGCGAGATCTAGATCCGGTCGGATCTACTCAGTACAACGGGTATTATTTCGCCAATGAAATAATAACCGAGGGTACTATTTCGCCAAGGAAATAGTAGCCTTTAATTCTCGGGATCAAAGACCAAGCTTTAATCCGGAGTACGCCTGCGTAGATCTGAGATCCGGTCCTCTCGAACTCTTGCCTTATTTGGCGTTGACGATCGCTGAGCACCAGATCTGGATGAGCAAGTCCTCGAAGTCCCAAAGCTTGGATCTTTTTTAGATCTGAGTCTTCAATCCAGCAGGGCTTCGCCTCCAAAAATTCCAACCCTTGAACAAATGAACCACCTCTCCTATTTAACGCATTGATTATAGGACTCAGTTTTGCTAAAGAACTGGGGGTGGAGTATCTCGAGGCCTTCGGCGATTCTCAACTAATAGTCAAACAAGTTCAGGGAGAGTACGAGGTTCGAAGTCAAGATTTAATACCATACCATAAGATGGCGGTGGAGATGGCGGAGTCATTTGAAGGATTCTTTATCGAACATATTCCACGGCTACAGAATACTTACGCAGACGCGTTAGCAGCATTGGCCGTGTCTCTAGCGCAACCTCCCGAGATAGAACAGTTTGTCACGGTAAGAACTCACCAACTTCTGATACCGCTCTACAATGAAGATGCCAAGGAAGAAGAGGTTCAAGAGGTGCACGCTACTCAAATCGGATTCGAACCACGAGATTGGCGTTTCCCCATCATCGACTACGTCTTGCATGGAATCTTACCAGAAGATATAGAGGAAAGAGAGTCAATCAGACAAAGAGCACCAAGATTCTACTATAATACGGAGAATCGAACGCTATACCGCAGGGGGTACGATGGGTTGCTATTGTCCCAACCTTCAGTCGGTGTAACGGGACTTTGAAATGGCTTCTATTCTTGATTCCTTCAATCCTTCAGGCTATTCGGTGCTTTGTCGAACGTCTGTAAGGTTTTCGGTGCTACATTTATTGTCTGACCGTTGTCAGAATTTCGAATTTGAAGTTGATTCCTGATTTTATGATCTTTAGCTCATGTTTGTTGGTTCACCATAGAACTGACCCTCGAATATTGGCGTTGAGTCTTTATTTGCGACGCGTTGTCCGGCGTAGTGTTGTTGAGTTATCCTTAAGAATATTTAGAAAAATATTCTCCAGGAACTTCTCAACCAAAAATAGGGAACAGTTTATACTCATATACCTTATTGGAGTAATTCTCATGCCCAAATGAGCTGAACCGGCCTGATAATGAGCTAAACCGGTCTGATAAGGAGCCAAAAAAGCAGTAAGTTCTGAGCAGCAATATTACCTTCTTCGGACTTTCGAGAGTCACGCGCCTCGAAAACGCCTTGTGGTGAACTCTCAAACAGGCTCGCTATAATTTCAATACGCAGCGTAGTGCCGCTTAGTTGCCTGATTTCCTCGTCAAATGAGGTGTGGCGACCCCCAGCGTGTGTGAATCGTTCGGGCTTTTTCATTGCGGCCAAAACGTCTTGAATGGAGCGTGCTTCGCTCCTCGGAAGTGGACGTAGGCCGCTCAAAACCGACTTCCTTTTCTGGATGGTCCCTGCGGATCTCCCGGAGCAGTTCGTGGAAATCACCGGGCGGTCTGGATTGATTCCGCCAGAGGTGAACTCCTGGCTGCTGGATTGTGCTCCGTTAGTCTGAATTGCCCGCGCTTCGACTCGCTTTCCAAGTTCCCTTCTGGCGTCCGTGTCGATGGCGGCTTCTGCGCTACCTCTTTCGTAGCTTCTACGGCTTCTTCGGCTGACCCCCGCACCTGCCGCTGATATCGTGCGCGGCTGTTTGCGTACGTTCTTCCAATGTCAAACGAATTTCCGTTTGGACACGGACCCATTCCATTCTGTTGCGGCTTGAAGAGGCGCCCGGTTCATCTGTTGTGAGGCTGTTTGCCTCTCTTGTTCTTCAGTATCCGCTTAACGTAGTTAACGGATCTCGGTCGGTGGACTCATCGCTTTGCGTGAATTCTTTGCCCTCAAGCGTGCCTTACAGAACTGCGTCGCCTTGGGCGGCTGCTCTTGAGACGAGTCACCATCCTTTGGTGACGGATAGGAATTGGTTGAACAGACTTGATCTGGTTGGAGGTTGGTGGAGCCTCACCCCGACGCAGCTTTCGGCGTCAATCGGGGTGAGATTCGTCGCTTTGTAGCTTCAACTTTTCGTACCAATTGTACATTTCTCCTAGTAGGAAGGAGAAACTCTGCGACTGGCGGCGGAGGGTTACGGACGGAGTATGACAGATACTACTCGAACTTCTGTTGATCGAATTCATATTCGACCTCCCCTCTCGACCGGGAACGATCCGCCGCTGCCGACGCAACCCATCTCGCGCGAGATCGGTGGCTCCCACTGTGTTCAGCCAGATTGTCGTTCGGGTGAAAATCAGTCTTTCATTCATTGCTGATTCGTATTATCATCAACTGTAGGAAGGTTTGACCAAGCGGGAGTTTGGGGTGATCCTAACTGTAGGAAGGTTTGATCACTTAATTTGAAAATGGGCCTCTCGTTCATTGAAGGGATCGAGAGGGGATTTTTAATGTGGTCCTAACTGTAGGAAGGTTTGACCAAGTGAGAGTGGGAGTGTGAGATGACCCTAACTTTTATAGGTTTGATCACTCGATTTGTGGACCTCTCGTTCATTGAAGGAATCGAGAGAGGATTTTGATTGTGGTCCTAACTGTAGGAAGGTTTGACCAAGCAGAGAGTGAGAGTACAAGTTACTGTAGGAGTGTTGATTCGTACAGATCACTCGAAGGGGGTTTAGTGTTTATCATCTGATTTGTAATGGTCAGGTTTTTTTTATTCATCATCTTGCTGCGGTGACTGGGTTATCCTTAAGAATACACTATATGGATTTCTTTCGGGAACTTCCCGTTACATGAATCATCCACCCCAGCTTCTTCGCGAAACTAGGTTTATCATTGCATCTGGTTGTATGATCGGGTTATCCTTAAGAATATTACGTATAAAATTCTCCAGGAACTTCCCGTCAACGGTAGGAAACAGTTTAGACTCATATACCTATTGGAGTATGCAGGGAGCAGTTTAACCTCTTGCATCTGTTGGAGGATTGAGAAACAGTTTATACTCGTATACTCTTTGGAGTCTTGCCGTTCTTATTTGGCTTATCTGAGTATTCTTGAGAGCAAAGCAATCCTTGGTGGGATGAACGACCCTCCTGTGGTATGCACAGTACTTTGGATCCGTCATGTTGTCAGCTTCCTCCTGATTTGTGATAGGTGGTAGCTTGATCTTGTTACTTTCAAGGAGGGATTCGAAGATGGCTGGAACGTCTTCGTCCTTGAAAGAGTACTCTTTTTGGAGTCTCGGACCCGAAGTATTTTGCTGCCTTCGGGATTGCTGTTGCGACGTTTGATTATCACCATCAGCAGCTGCAGGTGCTTTGCCCTTACCACGAGAGGCAAAGTTTGAGTTCAGCGGATTAACCGTCGGTCGGTTCCTCTCGGCCTTCTTCCTTCGGAGGAAGCATTCGGCTTGTTCACCGCGCACCTTCAAGTCTTTCCAAGTGTCAGACGGTGCTGTTCCCATTGCCTCCAATACGTCCAATGCGAGGTTGTTGTGGCAAGTCTGGAGAATGAACTCCTCAGTGATCGGGTCCCGACAGTTCATCGCCTTGTTCCGGAACCTTTTGATGAAGGTGTCGACCAATTCCCCATCTTTTTGTTTCTCATCGAGCAACGTTCCGATGGATATTTCAGTGTCGTCATCGAAGAAATTAGTGAGAAACTTAGTCTCCATATCGTCCCAGCTATTCATGCTACCTGGCTTGAGGCGGCGATACCAATCGAAGGCGGCTCCGCGAAGAGTGCCAACGAAGGACCGTACCATCAGAGGCTCATTGCCAGAGATGACCCCTAGATGTGATTTGAAGTAAATCACATGCAAACGGCATGAAGTTAATTAAGTTGAACTTCACCGGATATGGGATTGATTCCCACTCTCTTGGGTATGGACAAGGAATGCCTGTTTTCTTCATCTCTTGAGCGGAAATCAACGTATTGATTTTGCTCTCGAGATTTTTGATTTTTAGACTTTCACCCGAGTTTTCGTCAGCACGATTCTAAGGTGGAAGCATGGTATTGTGACTAGCATCCTCATTGCCACCCTCTGCATTAACGGGAGGGTTATTGGCGTTGCGAGCTTTATCCGCATCCGTATGCTCAACTTCCTGAACAACTTGATTACGGCGGCTTGGTTCGCCTTGCAGGTTCGTCAGTGCCTGGATTTGTTGCTCATGCATTTCTCTCATATTCTGCATGGCCATCTGCATTTCGAACCTGAAGCTCTCCTGCTGTTTGGCCATGGCTTCTTCGAGCATCTTGGCCACTTGTTCCGTTCTTATCATAAATGACTCGCGGGGTTGTCCTTCGCTGGATACTGTATTATCTGATGCACCGCAGAGCAGGCATCCGATTCTTCATCTTCTGAAGGTGTCCTTGTCCGAACCCTACCGTAAGTTCCTCGTATGATGGCTCCAGACTGCAGACGGGTTACACACCAGGGTGCTTCCGGAATCGACTCGGGATTATCCTGTGTCGATGTCCTTTTGCTGGTCATGTTAGCGGTGACCCTCGGAAATTCTCCATCTTTGACCGCCGTTCTTCTTCGTCGGAAACGCCTAGGCCTTGGTTTTGGCATTTCGGTACTAAGTCTTTCGAACACCGAAACTCTCTCGGGGACTGCCTTGATGCAGTTGCACTCAGACAGTACCGCACGAATGAGCTTTGAACAAGGGCACTGAGTTTCTAGCCTTCGAGGACTTCTCTTTCTGGCTTTGCTCGTACCCCCAGCACGATAGTACAGCTCGTCCGTTTGAAAGTCGGAGCAACCTATCGTGTGTTGGCACGATTTCTCAGGTATAACGTAATCATCATCAGACGATAACGTTTCCTTCTGAGAGCAAATTACCTTCTTCGGACTTTCGAGAGTCACGCGCCTCGAAACACGCCTTTGTGGGCGTGAACTCTCAACAGGCTCCTGAATTTCAATACGCAGCGTAGTGCGCTTAGTTGCCCTGATTTCCTCGTCAAATTGAGGGTTGTGGCGACCCCCAGCGTGTTGAATCGTTCGGGGCTTTTTCATTGGGCCAAAACGTCCTTGAATTGGAGCTTTGCTTCGCTCCTCGGGAAGTGGACCGAGGCGCTCCAAAACCGACTTCCTTTTCTGGGATGGTCCTGCGGGATCTCCCGGAGCAGTTGTGGAAATCATCGGCGGTTTGGATTGATTCGCCGGAAGTTGAACTTTCGACGGCTGCAGTTGACGCTCTTTGGTCTGAACCACCGATTCAGACTTCGGCCTCCAAACTTTGCTGGTTGATGGCGGCTTCTTGGCCACCTCTTTCTGCAACTTCCTACGGGCTTTTTCAGCTTGAGCACGTGCCTGCGCTGATAGTGCGCGGCGCTTGCGAATGCGCTCCTCCAGCGTTGATCGGTTCCGTTTGACACAGACCCATTCCATTGTTGGCGGCTTGGAGGAACCACCATTCATCGATTGTTGAGGCTTTTTGCCTCTCTTGTTCTTCAGATCCGCGTTGTAGCGGACCCCGTCAACTGACTCCATGGCCTTTGCGAATCGTTTCGCAAGGCGTTGACGTTGCCTTTGGCGGGCTCTCTTCGAGAGAGTCACCACGCCCCCTGCTCGTTGGCATTCTGTACTTCTTCATACCAACGGACCTTTCTCCTGGAGGAGAACTTCTTGGACTTGCGGGGGGAGGTAGATCCAGACGAGGATGAAAGGTACTCCTCGAACTTGGCCTGGTCGAATTCATACTCGACCTCCTCCTCGACCGGGATTGAGATCCGCGGCTGCGACGCAACGATCTCGGCAGCGAGATCGGTGGCTCCCACTGTGGTCGCCAGATTGTTCGTGGTGAAAATCATGTCTTTCTTCATTGTTGATTCTATTATCATCTTAAATAACAGCTTTTTGAGTTACAAAGATCCGGTCTTATTATAAGATCCGGTTACAATGAAAATCAAAGAAAATAAAAAAAAGATTACAACTTTCTCCTTATTTGTCGAACAAATCACGAGATCCTGTTTTGCGGTCGTTCGCTTTGTGGGTTCTTTGCCTGCGCCGGGGTTTATCCGTGGACCACCGCGAGATCAAGATCCGGTCGGATCTACGTAGTACAACGGGTATTATTTCGCCAAGGAAATAATAGTCGAGGGTACTATTTCGCCAAGGAAATAGTAGCCTTTAATTCTCGGGATCAAAGACCAAGCTTTGATCTAGAGTACGCCTGCGTAGATCTGAGATCCGGTCCTCTCGAACTCTTGCCTTATTTGGCGTTGACGATCGCCGAGCACCAGATCTGGATGAACAAGTCCTCGAAGTCCCAAAGCTTGGATCTTTTTTAGATCTGAGTCTTGAATCCAGCAGAGCTTCGCCTCCAAAAATTCCAACCCATAACAGATCTAGAGTCCAAAAGCAAAAGTGCAAAAACAATACAGATCGACAATGAATAAACATAAAAGGAACAAAGATTAGAGATGCTCAATATTGTCTTTGTCGCGTCGATCTGGAATTTTCTGAAGCAGCACTCGCTGTAATGATGGTACTGGGTCGTCCGGCTCTGAGTCTACTTCGCACAGCTTCTAACGGATCGTAAAACGGAGTCTTCTACGAATTTCTATGAATTTCTGAGTGAAGGCTGCGCTTCTGCGTATTTTCTACGTATTCTGCCTGTATATCTTCTCTTTTCTGCCTCTCTAACCTTTTTACTGCCGTCATTAGCAGTCCTTAAATATCGTAGCCTCGTTAATCCGCTTCGTCGCGTATCGCTTGGCTTCGGCGTTGTGGACTAACAATCGTGTCTGCATACGTCGCCCGATGGTCGGTTCGTCGAATCGGTGTTGTCGAGCTGTGTTAAGGGACCTATAGGCAGTTTTATACGCCTACAAAAGGTTTGACTGAAGGGAATTTAGGATGATCCTAACTATTTAAAGGTTTGATCATTCAATTTGTGGACCTCTCGTTCATGGAAGGAATCAAGAGGGGATTTTGGCTTTAGCCCTAACTGTAGAAAGGTTTGACCAAGAAACAGTGAGAGTAGAGGGCACAAATAACAATGATAATGTCAATTTATACAAAATACTCACTGGGGGTTTTCGGTATCAAGTGATAAGATATTGACATGAAGGGGGTTCGTTGATTGCCATGGATCAGCAGATTGAAAAGTCGTGTCAGGACTTCAACAGTGGGAGTGTTAAAGGCTTAAAAACATAGTGGGAGTTTAAATGGATTTAACTGTGAGGAATTTTGGTGGACCCACCGTCACTTAATTTGATCAATGAGGTATTTTGTGGTGGAGGATCATGAATCATTAAGCACTTCACAATTACACCTTGGGAGTTTCATGAGGAAACATTGACCATATGCAGTCGTTGAATCTCATCTCAATGAAAGAGTAAGTTACAGTGGGAGGATTTTAATCATCTTAAAAATAATTAAATCGCCATAGTAGGAGGTTCTTAATCATTATTATAATAATTAAGAATAAATTATTCAAATGATTAGTTTCTATCTGGAATAATCGACTGATCTCGGGTTATCCTTAAAAATACCATGTACATAGTATTCTCTAGGGACTTTCCATTTAAGTAGGTTATCCCGAATGTACTAGGGGTAGTACTTCTTCAGGAACTTCCTATTTGTTGGTATCATGAGTTTGTTGCCATCTTGGGTGATCAGACGATATGCACCATTTGAATAGACTGTCTCTATTACAAACAACCCTTCGCATTTGGGTTAAAATTTACCTTTCTTCTTAGAATTGAGTATCATTGGTCAGCGAACAGCAAGAGCCAAGTCTCCTTCCTTGAATTTTCATTATCGGACTTTCTTGTTAAAGGCCTTGGAAATTCTGGTTTGGTAGAATTCAATTTGTTGTTGAGCTTCTAAATGCCTTTCATCTAACATCTCGAGTTTTTCGAGACGTTTCTAATGTTGTTCTTCCGTTGTCATACCCGTTACGAGGGCGATGCGGAGGGAAGGAATTTGGATTTCTAACGGGAGGACGACTTTACACCCGTATACTAAGGAATACAGAGTTTCTCCAGTAGGCGTGCGAACGGTGGTGCGGTAGGCCCAAAGAGCTTCACCAAGTTTGTCATCTCAGTCTCATTTATTGGTTCTCAAAAGCTTTGATAAAATCTTTATGATGGTCTTGTTAAAGGCTTCAGCCAATCCATTCGCAGTGGGATTATATGTGGTCGACGAAACATCTTGAATTCTGAATTTTTCACAGAATTTGATGAAGGCATTACTGACAAACTGAGAGCCGTTATCATGTACAATTCGTCTTGGAACACCATATTGGTAAATAATATGGTGTTTGATGAATTTGATGACATCGCTTGTCTTTACTTCTTTAAGTGGAACTGCTTCAGCCTACTTGGAGAAATAGTCGGTGATTGCTAAAATGAAACGGTCACCTTTGGCCGATGGAGGAAAAATAGGACCAACGACATCCATTCCCCATGTCTCGAATGGCCATAATGTAACTGAAGGATGCAAATGTTCCGGAGGTTGGTACATATAATTTGCATGTATTTGACACGTTTGACATCGTCGAGCATAGTCAATTACATCATTGACCATGGTTGGCCAATAATATCCTATTCTTCTGAGTCGATCACAAGTTTGGGACTGGGTTGGTGTGCTCCATATGTCCCATCATGTGCTTCTTTGAGCGCCTCTTCTGCCTCTTTAGTTGAAAGACACTGGAGTAGCAGACCGCCATATGCATGACGATACAACATTTGAGTTGCTGTGTTGTAATAGAATCTTGGTGCTCTCCGTCGGACTGAGTCCCTTTCCTTTATATTTTTTGGTAAAATACCATACAAGACGTAATTAATAATAGGGAATCGCCAATCTCGAGGCTCGAGTTCTATTTTGATCGAGTGCACTTCTTTATTGTCAAAAGTGTAATCTGGTACAAAAAGTTGGTGAGTTCTCACCGTAACCAGTTGTTCTATCTTGGAAGGCTATGCCAAAGATACCGCTAATGCTGCCAGTGCATCTGCATATGTGTTCTAGAGACGTGGGATGTACTCGATGAAGAATTCTTCAAATAAGTTTGCCATTTCAATAGTTGCCTGGTAGTATAGAATCAAATCTGGGTTTCTGACTTCGTACTCTCCCCGAACTTGATTGACTATCAGTTGAGAATCACCAAAAGCTTTGAGATATTTGACCCCAAGCTCTTTGGCGAAACTGAGTCCAATGAGCAGCGCATTGTATTCAGCTATATTATTGGAGCATGACTCAGTAAGTGAATAAGCTTGAGGCAATATGTGTTTCTCTGGGGAAACTAGGATAACTCCGATTCCTGAAGATATTTTCGAACATCCTGGAGTGCTCGCCACATTGGTTGCTTGGGAAGCCCCATCAAAATACAGTTGCCACACTTGTTGATGCGAAGTAGTATTGACTTCGTGGGTTTCATCCAGCAAATCTTCGTACAATTCGGCTGTATCCTTCATAAGGTTAGCTGCTAGAAGATCGCAAATTGCTTGTCCTTTCACTGATTTCTGTTGCTTAAAATGTAGGTCATACTGAGATAGGAGTAGAGCCCGTCTCTCTAACCTTCAATTCATTAAAGTCGGTTGAGTCATGAACACTTGGACTGGATTAACATTGGAAATAATGTAGATCGTCTGGCCAACTAGGTAATGACGCATTTTTTGGATAACGAACACCAAGGCGAGGTACTCCTTCTTGATCATAGGATATTGAGATTCAGCCCCTACCAAAGTACGACTCAGATAATACACTGTATGTTCGTGACCGTCATCTTCATCTTGTGCAAGTAAAGCACTTAATGAGTGGTTCGTCACTTTGACGTAAATCAAAAATAGTTTACCCGATTTCGGTGCAACGAGGACAGGAGGATTCACCAGATATGCTTTGATATCTTCAAATGCTTTCTGACAGGCATCATCCCAAATAAATGATACACCCTTCTTTGCGAGCTTGGAGAACGGTTGGCATTTTCCGAAGAGGTTCAAGATGAACCCATGAAAATAAGCCAATCGTCCTTGCAATCCCCTGAGTTCTTTGAGGTTCTTCGGGGGTTGCAGTTCATGTATCACCTTCACTTTATCGGGATCAATATAGATACCCTTTGTGGTGACGACAAATCTAAGGAATTTACCGCTGGACATTCCTAGGAAGGATTTAGTAGGGTTCATCTTCAATTAGTGATTCCACATGAGATCGAACATTGTCCTCAGGTCTTTAATATGGTCATCTTTACTGTGACTTTTCATGACCAAGTCATCAATATAGCACTCGACGGTCTTCCGTAGGTGTTCCGAGAAAATATTCGTCATTGCTCGTTGATATATGGTGCCAGTGTTCTTCAAGCCAAAGGGAATAATTGTGTAATAGAAGATGTCAAGCGATGTTCTGAATACGGTATGCTTTTCATCATCCAGGTACATCTTAATTTGATTATAACCCAAAAATCCATTCATAAAGGACATCCTTTCGAATTCACATGTGTTGTCAATGATGACATCTGTGATCAGAAGAGGAAAATTGTCCTTTGGGAAGGTGGTGTTTAGGTCTCTGAAGTCGATGCAGATCCTGATTTTTCCATTCTTTTTAAGAACTGGGACAATATTCGCTAGCCATTCAGGATGTTGTTCCTCTCTGATGAAGCCCAAATTGATTAATTTTTTGACTTTCACCTCAATCGCCTCCATGATCTGCGTACAAAATAGTCTTTGCTGTTGCTTGATAGGTTTGGCATCCGATTTGATGTTGAGGTGGTGCGTCGCTACATTTGGATTAAGTCCTAGCATGTCCTTGTAATTCCAGGCGAAAACATCAATATACTCCCTAATGATGGCAATCAACTCTTCTTTCTCATCTGGTGGAAGACTATCACTGATGAATATGGGTTCGGACTGACCTCATCACCCATGTTCACTTGGATCACTCTGTCTTCGGTGGGAGGTTCTCTTTGCTCGAATCTATCACCATATTGCATATTTAAGTGATAGATCCAACAGTCTTCCCAAGTTGGTATTTGTTCATCTTCCTCTGTTATGGCAGGATCAAACGTAACAATGTTCGACATTAGGCCTCTGAACATTTCTCCAAGGCTGATGTCGTAATCCCAATCTATAGAATCTGATGAATACCCATCTCTACTCGAGTTAGACAACTAGTTGATGACTTGCCAACAACATTCGTTGTCGGATGAAGAGACATAGCCTAGACCTCTCTTGTGTTCATAATAATTGTTGGTTTTCCCTCATGTTACATAGGCAGGACGGGGTGGAACCCGGATGCCTTGACCAAAATGAAGACCTTCACCGAGTGTGAGGTTATATCCTTGCTTCTTCATATAATCATGTGCTTGTGAGCTATATCTGAAGAAATATCGTCCAGGCCCTTCATCATCAATATTGATTTCTAAGAAGAGATTGGAGGGTGGGGATAGCTCTCCTTTACCAAAGATTATTTCTTTTCCACCCCTGCCTTTGCAAGTAGGACAAGGGTTGTTCCGAATGAGTCTTGGATGCACTTTTTCATCATGCAAGACTGATACGGGTGTCTCTTCTCTTTGAAACTTAGTGATCGTCATGGGAGCTTGAGGATAGATGATTCTCATGGTAACTTAGGAATAGAGGTGTAAAACAGCATAGTGGAATGCAGGTTGAAGCATGGAACGAGACGGTGAATCGAAGAATCGAAGCATCTAGTTTTCAGCCCGTGAGTTGACTCATAATAGTCATGAGTCGACTCATCAGGTTGAGTCGACTCATGCCTGTTATAAGTCGACTCATGAAACCCAGCCGTTTTGTCAAAAGTTTCTGACGAGTCGACTCACCATTTCATGAGTCGACTCATGACCCCATAAGTCGACTCATGAGTGTTCATGAGTCGACTCATCGATGGTTTTCTAGTTCGTTTGGGTTTCTGGTTACACGTTTTCCTGTGGGGTCTGGGCTTGGTTATTTACCATTTTGTCATCCACGTTGTTACACCTATATAAGAGATTGTTTAGGGTTTCTAATAAATCAGATGTAATCAAAGAAAGATTCTAATCAAGAGAGATTAGGGTTTAGAGAGACTTGAGAGTTCTCGATTCTAGTGAGATTGTGAGAGAGGGATTGTAATCTTTTGTATCATAATCTAGAGAGGGTATTTTCCTTCACCACATACTGAATTATTCTTGTGTTTCTGTCATCCTATTCTCAACCCACCTTTGATAATTCCGCAATGGTGCTTGTACGGCGACTCGTATCAAGTTGGTATCAGAGTCAAAGCATCTAGTTTTCAGCCCGTGAGTCGACTCATAATAGTCATGAGTTGACTTATCAGGCTGAGTTGACTCATGACTGTCATAAGTCGGCTCATGAAACCTAACCGTTTTGTCAAAAATTTCTGACGAGTCGACTCATCATTTCATGAGTCGACTCATGATCCCGTAAGTCGACTCATGAGTGTTCATGAGTCGACTCATCGATGATTTCCTGGTTCGTTTAGGTTTCTGTTTACACGTTTTCCTGTGGGGTTGGAGCTTGGTTATTTGTCACTTTGCCATCCACGTTGTTACACCTATATAAGGGATTGTTTAGGGTTTCTAATAAATCAAATGTAATCAAAGAGAGATTCTAATCAAGAGAGATTAGGGTTTAGAGAGAATTGAGAGTTCTCGATTCTAGTGAGATTGTGAGAGAGGGATTGTAATCTTTCGTATCATAATCTAGAGAGGGTATTTTCCTTCGCCACAAACTGAATTCTTCTTGTGTTTCTGTCATCCTCTTCTCAACCCACATTTGATAATTCTGCAATCAAAGGTGCTCGCACGGTGACTCGTATCAAAGATGACTGAAGCGGTATGTGTATGTTAGGGTTATCATATAGTTCCTACATTACATTAGTATGACAAAGCGAGTACTCTAAATCGTCATTTATTGCATAATCGGCAAGTTGCTAGTTACAACTTTTGTCTGAGGATTTGCCACCGTCAAGATCGGTTACAAGAGGTTCAATGTCATTAAATAAAAGACTTTCATCATAATCGAGCCCGGTTTCGATATCAGCTTCTTCTCCGCTATCCATGTCTTAGGCCGATGGTTTAGTATCGGATTCAGCACTGTAAAGAAGGAAATTAATAAAGTAATTTTCCAACTCCTTAAACGGTTGCTTATCCGTGACCATCGTCTTGACCCCATTATTAGAGTCAACATATTTCAGACACTGATGGAGGGTGTAAGAAACTATAAGATTACTATGGATCCAAGGTCGATCCAATAACAAGTTATAAGAAGTCTTGGCATCACTCACGTAGAATGTGACCTCGAACTTCAGATCCCCAAGCTAACATTTCACTCAGGTTTTTCCCAGCGGTCTAGATCCACTGGTATTGAATCCATAGATTACAGTGCATGTGGGAGCTAATTTACTGGCAGGGATTCCGAGATGATACATCAATTGGAGTAGCATGATGCTAACAGCGGAACCCGGGTCGAGTTGGATCCGGTTGACAACGCTGGAGCCAATGTATCCGATGAAATACAATGGCCTATTATGTTTTGAATTCCTCACTTGCATATCTTCCTTGGTAAAAGTAATGCAAGGGAATTGTGTGACCGTAAGATTACAGTGTTGAACTTATGATTTCGGCTCCTCAGAGGTTGGCTTAATCTGAGTGAGAAACACATTAGAATCAGCCAATGCTTCTTGTAAAGCTTCCCTGGTGTCTTTCGAGAGGCGCAACAACTCATATAAAGTGATCCTCACTGGGATGTTTGCTAACTGAGCCATGACATCGAAGCGGTACAGAGTATTTAAACTTTTTGGTTTATCTCATCCAATCGGTCGATTAAAACGATATTGCTTCGGAACTTGAACCTCTTTGTGCTGAGGCTCTTTCTCCTTTTGTTTGGCAATTAGCTGCTGTTGGGGTTTCTGAGCAAGTGTAGGTGGAGTTGTAACCACGCCCAGTTCAGCTAACGTTTTGGCATTCGGATCAGAAACTTCAGGATATTTGTACTGATATTCATTCCTATTCTTGGTAGTAAAGACTTCATGTTCCTCTTTAGACAGAGGAAAAGTAGGGACATTTTCATCATCTTTCTCAGGGATTACAATAGCAAGATAACAAGATCTGCCTTTGTTCTTAGCCTTCTTTTTAGAAGATGATCTTGCCCACTATTCATCTCCAAGTAGATCTAGGTAGACCCAAAGAACCTCACCATTAGGTTCAGTGTGTGGTATGAGTCCCTTCTGACGCTATCCATGAGGGTTGTCGTTCACTACCTTCATCTCTACCTTCGACATAGGCTCTGGTTGGAACCACTAGGGGTGAGCACGGTTCTGTTCGGGTCAGTTTTTACCAAAATTTGAACAACCGAACCGAACCACCTACAATTCAAAACCGAACCGAACCATTGCAAATCGGTTCGGTGCGGTTTGTTCGGTTTGTTCGGTTCTAACTTCATCAAGTATAACTTCACTTCAATTTATCTTTTATATATTCTTATTACCCTATGTCGGCATGTATTTATTTTTTAACTTCACTTCAATTTATTATTCTTGCTCATGTATGTATACTGTTTTTAAGTGAAGTAACTTGTCCTTTTGGATTAAATACTAGACTCTGACGTTGTAATTTTTTAGTAACGGACTTGCTTTGTCTTTGTGTAGCAAGCTTTTACTTTGGTCTTTGTGGAGACAAAAAAAGGAGCTGACTCATTAGAACATTGGTTATATATGAATCAATTCCCTGCAACTGCTATTCATGGTGATCGAACACAGGAGTAAACCCACAAATCAAAGGCACAAATATAACTTGTCCCAAGAGTTTATATCCAGACATCCAAGCAAATAAACACAGCAGTAAGTTGTCAACGTTGATTTTTTGAAAGCAATCAGAAAGCTAGGTTGCCTTTGTTCATATAACATCATGAAATAAACTGTAATGAATATAGAAGCAAGTGGGAAGTAGAGTTAAAGTTTACATAGTAACATTTTATCCCAAGATGTATCATAGAAGACATCACTAACATGATAACATAGGTTACATCACTAACATGAAAACTGTAAATAGAAGAGACAAATCACATAAGACATCACTAATATAAAAACTATAAATAGAAGATCCTGCAACGAGCCGAGATCCTACAATAAGCAATCCCTTGGTCAATAGATGTTCTGCAATTAACCCCCCACCCCCACCCCCCCCCCCCCCCCCAAAAAAAAGAAAAAAAAATTATGATAAGCAATAATACATGGTTATAAGAACAACTAGGGATGAAGAGTAAAGTTATAAGCAACAATTATGATAAGCAAGAATTATTACCTGTGTTCTTCTATGAAAGATCTTACAAATCCGTGATTGTCGGTTCAATTGAAAGCTTGCCCAAATCTAAAAGACAAACAAATAAATAGTTAATAAAGAATCAAATCATTTAACATACAAAAACATAAATGATAAATACCTATGTCTAACTTCTCAAGAGCATCCAACATTTAACATACAAAAACATAAATGATAAATACCTATGTCTAACTTCTCAAGAGCATCCAAATCTTCTTCAAAGCAAATTTTGCTTGAACCCGGCATAGCCAACAAGTTTCGAAGCCAATCAGAAGTGCATACTAGGCTTTGTACCATTCTCGGAGTCAATGAGCTCCTAAATGGATCAAGTACTTGGCCACATGTACTAAATGCAGACTCAGAAGCAACTGTAGAGATTGGAATAGCTAATACATCACGAACCATCCGAGAGAGAATTGGGAACCTTGCACTATTAACTTTCCAATAAGCTAAAATATCAAAGTTACTTTGATCGGCTTCAACATCCTTGCTTAGAAATTTTTCCAACTCTGATTTTGCTTCAACACTTCCTTTTGCGGCTTTCAACCTTTTAAACTGAATTCTTAAATCAGTTATTTGATAAACATCATCACTGTCAATATTATTAGATGAAGCACCAATTGATTGCTCACTTGCATTTATTTCAGTTCCATATTTAATCTTGTAGTCATTGAATAATGCGAATGTGGCATCTTTGATGAATTTTAACTTATCAACACTTTCTTTCTCACCGTATGTAAGCTCAAGAATAAAAGTCACAAAATCTTCTTTATTTCGTGGATCTAGAAGTGCCGCAATGTAAATCAACATGTTCGTCTTCTCCCAACTTCCCTAATGCTTCTCATATTTATCTGTCATTCTATTAGCAATTCTAGCATATGATGCATCATCAGACAATCTCCATTTTTGCAAATCACAAGCAACATTACCAATTTCTTGAAGAAATAAAATAATTTGTCACATATGAGGAACCTGAAACAAGTAATGTTAGCTTGTAAAATTTTTCAAGCAAAATGCATAACCTTCTCACATTAACCCAATCATCCTACAATGGCATTCCATAAGCTCCATTTCCATTACTTAGTTCAAATCTAAAGAAGGGATCCTCCTCACCATATCTTTTTAAAGCTTTTTCATATTTTTGAGTAATGTTCAACATCAAATAAGTGGAATTCCATCTAGTGCATACATCCAAACATAAAGATGAACCAAATTCAATTTTTTCTAGTTCAATGCAAGTTTTGAATTTAGCTAATCTAGATGGAGATTGCCTCACATATCTCACCGCCGAACGAACATGGGCAACGGAATCCCCCAAAACTTTGAGCTCATCACTAACAATAAGATTAACAATATGAGCAATGCATCTCATATGAAGTTATTTCCCACCCAACATTGTGCCACCCCAATTGTTGAACCTCTTTTTTAAGTATGTAATCATGGTATCATTTGAACTAGCATTATCAACCGTGATGGTGAAAACATTCTTAATTTCCAATCTAATAAACACTTCTCGACCACCTTCCTTAGATCATCTCCTTTATGACTTGAAATAGGACAAAAGTTTATTATTCTTTTGTTCAATTTTCAATCATTATCAATCCAGTGTGCCGTTAAACACATATAATTAATATTTTGAATGGAAGTCCAAGTATCAGTTGTTAGACACACCCTCTGACATGTAGCTTTCAATAAATTCTTCAAATTTTTTTTTTCTTCAAGGTAAATTTCATAACAATCTCTTTGGATTGTCCAACGAGAAGGAATATGAAATCTAGGGCAAGCTGTTGACATGAAATTTTTAAACCCAAAACCCTCTACTAACTTGAATGGAAGCTCATCTAAAATGATAAAATAATTGAGGGCTTTTCTTATGGCTCCTTCATCATAACTCCAACTATCAAGGGTTCCCATTTTCGTACTAAATCCACTTTGTGAATCACGATTTGCCTGTAAATTTAATAACTTTTGTCGAGTATCGACATTATGTGGATGCTTTTTGCAAGACTCCATGTGATTGCGAAGAGCTGTAGTACCATTTTTTACAATGTGCAAAATACACTTTTTCATCATTTTGCTTTTGGGTCACCATTTTTATCTTTAAACTTAGTAAAATGATCCCATACCTCCGATCTTCCTTTTATTGCTTTCCTTTTAGTCAAAGTCTGAGAGCCTTGTGTAGATTGATTAGAATCAACTTGACTTGCATTTACATTAGGATTCTCCTCTTGAGAAGCCTGCATAGAATCAACTTGACTTGCATTTACATTAGGATTCTCCTCTTGAGAAGCCTGCAGATTATTTCAACAATTTAACTAAATTAGGGTTTTTAACTTTTTAGCACACTAATATGCATAAATCAAACTATTGTGAACATGTACGTAAGCATTATAATCATTCAAATTGAAGAACAAAAGTGAGATATGCACACAACAACAAAAACACAGATCATACACTAAAAGCAAACTGGTCCCCTAAAAACTCAAATTCCCCTGAACTATTGTTTTTCTTAACAAGAAAGGATTTTTGGGGAAAGCATAAACTGAGTTATTTTGGTCATGGAGTGAGTGACCAAATTGCAAGATCCCTAGAATTTGATGTAGTAATGAGCAATTTCAATGATTTGTAGGACTAATGTCAAAATAATCCACTTTCACGTTAGTCCATTAAAACTTTCATGTCTTAAAATCAGTTCCTCCATTCATGAAAGTTGTTGATATATCCCCAAATTCTGAAGTTAATTTGAAATTGACACCTCAATGCATTGAAATTGATATAAAGTCCTCCATTTCTCATAAATTATGTTGAATGTATCCATCAAATTGCTTCTTTTAAACTAGATTGCAGAAGATGATTTCAAAAAAAAACTTAAGAGTTGAAGGATCTAATAGGGATTAACAATTCGAAATAATAATTCTAATAGAAGAGTAAATATCAAAAAACTACCTTAACTTTGGATGATAATCAGAACCCCCCCCCCTCCTCCTTAGATTTTTGAGGCAATTATGATTAACAAGTTTCAATCAAAAAAAATCCGCAACAAAAACGAAAATAATCAAATCCATAGATGAATCGTTCGAATTGGGATCTTTGTTCTGATTAAAAGAGTTGGATTCATGGTTTCGAGATCCATTACCAGCATTATGATAAAAACAAAAATAAAATAGATTAGAATTGAAGGAAGCTTGAAGAAGAGCAAAAGAGATCACTGAGATGTTATACCTCGGCCTCGGCGACGGTGACGGGTGCGGATGTCCCCCCCAAAGCCGGATATACATCTTGAGCCTGATCCTGAGCTGGAGACAGATCCATGAAGAATCGAAGACTGCAGAGTGCTCATGGCGTGGGTGGTGGCTGTTGGCTGAGGAGAGTGAGAGAGAGTGAGATAGGCGGACCACGGCTGTCAGCTGAGGAGAGTGAGAGAGAGTGAGAGAGGCGGACCGCGGCTGGTGGCCAAAATATGGGACCAATAGGTGGGACAAGCGATGTGTCCCCCTCCTATTGGTTAATGAGTTGGCCATCATTAATGATGGCCAACTCATTATCCAATAGGAGGGGGACACCTCACTTGTCCCCCCTATTGGTTTCATATTTTGGGTTCTTAAAGTAGTCTTACTTACATGTTGAGAAATTACTTGATGAGGCCATTAAGGGCCCGTTTGTTTGTTATTTGTAAACTTGTGTATTTATGACACAAGTTAGAAAGTTGTTGTCCACCTAAGCATTTTCATTTTCACATTTTACTCTGTTTGGTTTGGATTCCCTCAGAATCATCAAATGAAAACAAAGTAGTTGTTTGATTACCTATATAAAAATTAAAAAAAGCCAAAAGAAAGCAGTTCTCTGTTTTTTTTAAATTTTTTATTCCTTGATGGTGACATTGTGTCAGCATCTTTTAAAAGCCCTCCATTTTGAGGGGATTTTGCTTTCCTTGACACTTCACCATTTTACTTGTCATGTCACCATCTTTGTTTGTGTAACCAAACAATGTAAAAGGGGGAATTGAACTGAAAGCTGACACAAATAGTCCCTTCCACTTGCTTTCCTTCAAAAAATTGGCAACCAAACAGCCCCTTAATAAGTTCGGATTTCAAAACCCTTCTAGTATTTCTAAGAACACCAATCACCAATGTACTCAAATAGTGGAGGGCTTTTTTGATGGACTAGTTATTAGGTATTAGTCCGTTAAGGTCTAAGGGGTCTTACAATCTGGTCCCTTAAAAACTAAAATTCCCCTGAACTAATGTTTTTCTTAACAAGAAAGGATTTTTGGGGAAAGCATAAACTGAGTTATTTTGGTCATGGAGTGAGTGACCAAATTGCAAGATCCCTAGAATTTGATGTAGTACTGAGCAATTTCAATGATTTGTAGGACTAATGTCAAAATAATCCACTTTCATGTTAGTCCATTAAAACTTTCATGTCTTAAAATCAGTTCCTCCATTCATGAAAGTTGTTGATATATCCCCAAATTCTGAAGTTAATTTGAAATTGACACCTCAATGCATTGAAATTGATATAAAGTCCTCCATTTCTCATAAATTATGTTGAATGTATCCATCAAATTGCTTCTTTTAAACTAGATTGCAGAAGATGATTTCAAAAAAAAACTTAAGAGTTGAAGGATCTAATAGGGATTAACAATTCGAAATAATAATTCTAATAGAAGAGTAAATATCAAAAAACTACCTTAACTTTGGATGATAATCAGTGACGGGTGCGGATGCCCCCCCCAAAGCCGGAGATACATCTTGAGCCTGATCCTGAGCCGGAGACAGATCCATGAAGAATCGAAGACTGCGGAGCGCTCGCGGCGCGGGTGGCGACTGTCGGCTGTCGGCTGAGGAGAGTGAGAGAGAGTGAGAGAGGCGGACCGCAGCTGGTGGTTGTTGGTTGTCGTAGGTGGCGGGCCTTACGCCTGTCAGCTGAGGTCCTGAGGAGAGCGAAAGAGAGATTGAGGGAAATGGGAGTGGCGGCTGGGACTGAGAGTGAGAGAGGAAATGAGGAGGTTAGGGCAACTTGAGTCTTGACTCTTGAGGGTTGGGTACGGGTAAACGAGTAAATGGGTATGGTTTGAGATAGGGGCATATATTCGATTCATCGGTTGGTTCGGGTCGGGTCGTTTTGAAAAATTGTCAACCTGACCCGAACCACCTTACTCATAAGACCGCTTTTTTTGGGTCGGTTTGGTCAGTTTTTTTGGTTTGAACCGAACCGTGCTCACCCCTAGGAACCACGATAGAGGGACGGAGCTAAAACTAATGGACACTACATTCACACCCACTTTCTTTTCCTTGGGCTTCGTAATTATGAT
Organism: Asparagus officinalis; assembly: GCF_001876935.1. Classification (NCBI taxonomy): domain Eukaryota; kingdom Viridiplantae; phylum Streptophyta; class Magnoliopsida; order Asparagales; family Asparagaceae; genus Asparagus; species Asparagus officinalis. Next base: position 42,245,363 of record NC_033803.1, read on the forward strand.
ACCAACATCGATCAATGCTTGAATTCGATCTTTGAGGACATAACAAGCCTTCGTAGGATGATGGACTCTTTATGATAAGCGCAATACTTCAAATCCGATGTTTTCCTAGCTTCCTCTTCATTTGTGATTGGTGCTAGCTTGATCTTGTTGTTATCCACGAGATACTTGAAGATAGCCGACACTTCATCCTCTTTAAAGGAATACTCCTTCGAAAGTCTAGGTTCTGAAGCCTTTGGTTGCCTTGGAAGTTGTTGTGCTTGATGCTGTAATTGAAAAGATGATTGCTGCGTTGACTATTATTAAGGCTGTTATTGTGATGTTTGGTGAGCATCAACAGCAGTTGCGGAACCCTTTCCTCTACATCGAGGATTAAAAGTCTACTTTTGAGGATTGATTACCGACTGACCCCTCTCAAGCTTCTTTCTACTGAGGAAGCGTTCAGCCTGTTCACCGCGCATCTTCAATTCTTTCTAGGACTTGAAAGGCATAACCTCCATGGCTTCTAGAATATCCAAAGAGAGATTATTGTGACATGTTTGGAGAATGAACTCCTCCGTGACCGGGTCTCGATAGTTCATTGCTTTATTCCAGAAATGTTTAATGAATTTGTCAACTGACTCTCCATATTTTTGCTTCTCATCCAGCAAAGTTCCAATTGATACTTTGGTATCGTCATCGAAGAAATTTGTGAGGAATAAACTTTCCATATCATCCTAACTGTTAATACTTCCAGGCTTGAGACGTTGGTACCAATTGAAAGGGTGCCAATGAATGACCAGACCATCAAAGCTTCATTTCCAGAGATCATACCTAAATGAGACTTGAAATAAATCAAGTGTTGAGTGGGTGAACATTTCCCATCAAATGGAGTGAAGTTAATCAGATTAAATTTTGATGGGTATGGAATTGACTTCCACTCTCTCGAATATGGGCATGGAATGCCCGTCTTCTTTATTTCTTGAGCCGACATTAAAGCGTTAACCTTGTTCTCTAACTCTTTCATTTTCTTGTCCTCTCTCGTACTTTTCTTTGGGAGATGTTGAGGAGGTTCAACTGGATCACTCCCAGTGTTATTTTTGTTAGGAGAAAGATCGACCAAGATGTGCTTATCTACCTCTGAATCAATGTTGACTGTATTCGTTTGAACCGGAGCAGTATTATGCCGGTTAGACTCAGCCTGCTGACTTAACACAGGTTGCTGACGAGATTGTTGTATTGGCAATTCTCTCATCTGTTGTATAGTCAATTCCATCTCCATTCTCATCTTAGCTCTGATTTCTTCTCGCTGCTTAGCCAAAGCTTTTTGCAGCATTTGAGCTAATTGATCAGGTGTGATGGTGAATGCCTCTCTAGCCTGTCCTACACTATACATTGTGTCATCGGATGCAAATGCAGAACAAGTATCTGAGAGCTCCTCATCTGAAGACAACCCTTCATGCATTCTTCTATAATCTCTGCGTCTAGTGGCCCTTAGCTGTAGCAGTGACATTCTTTGAGAGAGACCCTGATCAACTCTTCCTTCTGGAGAAAAATTAGGGTTAGAGTTGGTTGAATGTCGTTTTCCTCTGTTCGTTATATTAATGGTGACCTCTTGAAGTTCATCATATTGAATGACAGACCTTCTCTTATGGAAACGTCTCTGCTTGGGCTTTGACATTTTAGTAGAAAGTCTTTAGAATACAGAGACTCTTGGTGGTGAGGCTTTGGAACAACTACATTCAGATAACACTGCTTTGTGTAGCCTCTCACATGCACAATAAGGGCTTGTTTCTTGAACAATCCTCTTCCGAGACTTATCCTTACTTCCAGTCTGATAGTACAACTTGTCGGTATGATGACCAGAGCAACCTATCAACTGTTAGTGTGGTTGAGCCTTGTTGACATTCTCAAGACGACTTGTCGTTGCCTTTGAGTGATCCAAGGTCATATCAAGAGTCGCATGTTTAGAACTACCCCCTTGCAAGTGTGTAGTCTTAATAAGCTCCTGAGTTCCGATACGAACTCTCAAATGAGTGGAAATTAGAATTTTCCCCTCATGGTGTTGCTTTGTCTTGGCGGGAGGACGCGAACAACCCCCTTGTGTAAGAAATAATTTGTGATTTATTCACCGAACCCAAGTGTTCTTTGACTGGAGCTTTACCTCAATCCTCATGCAAATGACCAAGGCGATCTGCCATTATGATCTTGAAATTTGACAGGTTAGGACTAACCAATGGCTTCACTGGTAGTGTAGTAGATGTGGTTGTAGTAGACGAGCGATGAACAAACATCGATGGAGTTGAAGGAGAGCCCTCGGGAGATAGCCTTTGTCCGAGACACATGAGTGTGTCTCGGATATGTCTTCCTTTTTCGAGACAACTGCTAGTGTCTCGGATAAGGTCTCTTTGTCTGAGACACTGGCAAGTGTCTCGGTTAAAGGAAGCATCCTGCGATTCTGATTTTCGCACAAGTTAAGATTTTAGGGTCCAAACTTTGTGAATTATGTATGATTCTTTGGACATCATTTCCTTCTTCCCTTCTTGTATTTGTTGCAAGAGGGCACGAGCAGCATTTGCACGACGCTTTTGAATGTGCTCTTTAAGGGTCGAACGGGCTCTTTTGATGAGAACATATTCCTCCGTCGTTAACTTAGCAGAATTATGAGTGGTTTGTCGTTGAGTCAACTAGACCACTCGTTGTTCCCTCGACTCTAGATCTGCATAGTAGTGAACCCCATCAACTTGTTCCAAGGCCTTAGCTATTTAACCAGCGCGGCGCTGACATTGTCTCTGACGAGCCCTCTTCGTCAGTGTCGTGGACTTTGATTCAATGACTCCTTAACTTGAAAAGAGCCATTGTGAGCAGAAGTTCCGGCCTTATTGATTGCCGGAGAAGTATTGTGAGGGGAAACCTCAATAACAATCGGGCGAGAGTCTTCACCCGTAGCCTTCATTGGAGTTGAAGACTAAAAAACTTTCTTCAAAGATAAAATCTTCCTGCATTTGTGAGGTGAAGAAGATCTTGAAGTTGAGGATGACAGATACTCCTCAAACCTTTCTTGGTCGAACTCATATTCGACCGTGGATTCAACTAGTATCTTGATCAGCTGCGACATGACGGTCTCGGTAGCGAGACCGTTGACTCCCACTGTGGTCGCCAGCATGTTTGCATTGAAAATAAATTTTATTGTAGAATTCATCATAACTGTTTATCGATTACAATGAATACAAAAGTGTTAGCCTTATGCTTTGTAAAAACTACTCTTTATAACAAAATCAACTTAAGTGTGTCCCCTAAAAATACACGCAGGATCGTGTTGAATCGCTAATTGCGTGAGATCTTTACCTGTGTCGGAGGTGCGTTAACCCATGGATGACCGAATCACAGATTCAATTTGAACCGTGAAAAAGGCTTAGGGTCGATGTTTCATTTTAGAAATAAAGACAGAAGTGAATATCTTAGCAAAGTAAGATAAAACATTCTTCTCAAGATGAAGTCAAAGCTTAGATCTAGAAGAAACGCCGAAAGCTTCTCAGATGTGCTTGAAATTGATGAAGATGTAGGATCTGAAATAGATACACTAGAATACTAGAAGGGGGTGAATAGTATTCTTTTAAAATTTATGCGAAGTAGATAATAAATTACAATAAAGAATGGTAACAATCTGAGAAAATCACAATCACAAACAAGAGATTTTATACTGGTTCCACCAATCCGGAGTACATCCAGTTCCCAAGCAAATCCCGCTTAAGATTTCCACTATAATTTTAAACCAAGTACAAAATTAAAACTAAACCTGAGCAATTTGCAAGTCCCTGCAAATTGCAACACCAATTGACAAAACTTTGCCAATTGCACACTAATCTCTAGACCAAGAGATTAACCTCTCTCAAACCGAGAGAACTTTCCTTGAATCAAACAACTCAATTCCTATAGACCTTGATTTGTAGTGTTGCATAGCAGTGGCTTAGAATAATTTTAACCTCTGGAAATTGCCTAATTAATAAGTATTTTGAATGAGGATCAAAGGAAATTTTAGAAACAATATTTTTAGCAAAATCTAAATTTTTGACTCTTGAAAAATGCACAAAGATCAAAGCTTATGGGTATCTATGCATTTTTCCATTTTTCTGAACATATAACCTTTATATATCCCTTAAAAAGACAAATTTTTAAACTTTAAAAATGTTTAAAAATGGCTATAAACTGTCACTAATTCAAATTCTGAATTCTGGAAAAACTGAATCTGTAGTCGACTACAAGACACAGTAGTCGACTACACTGATTCTAAACAGACTCTGTGAAGTCAGAAAATTTCTAAGTAGTCGACTATAATGGTCATTAGTTGACTATACTGTAATCAAACAGAAATTTAACATAAACTTGAAAACAAATTTTGCCTTCAGTAGTCGACTATATAGTCGATTAGTCGACTATACTGTAAACTAACAGAAACTTATATTTTTAGTCATAAGCTTGAGTAGTCGACTACTATTCTAATTAGTCGACTATACTCTAAACTAACAGAAACTTATATTTCAGACATAGACTTGAGTAGTCGACTACTATTCTAATTAGTCGACTACCAAGGATTAAAAATAATATAAATTAAATGTTTTGACACTCAATTATTAACTATAAACTCTAATGGTTAACATAGGAAATTTCTATAGTTAACCAACACACTAAGCATGTGTTAGTGTGTTCTAATTTCTATGTATGTATGTGTGAGTGATCAAGGCTTGTACAATATTTCTAAGTAAAAAAAAAAATATAAAAACAATTACATTGACGTATATGTTCTTCATCTTCTTTACTTCATAATGCCTTAAACTCATCTTGCACTTGTTCATATTTGATATTGAAATCTGCATATAAATGTTAGTGCATTTGTATAACACACATAGTATAAATTGTTCATCAAAATAATATCTTGGAGACATGATATTCAACATTCTCCCCCTTTTTGATGATGACAAACAATATATGCATATGTATGTATATTCTAAAAGAATTAGAACATTTTGAAATAAGTATGCTTACTCCCCCTGCATAATTGCATATTAGAGACTATAATTTTAACATGAGTTTATAACATTATACTATTTCTCCCCCTTTGTAATTAACAAAAAGAAATAAACAATTATGCTAAACATGCCATAATTTCTTCAACATGAGCTAATACTTCAAACAGATCATCCAGATTATGAACATAGTCCATAACTTCACCCATCCAAATAGGTAGGCAAAGACTTACCTTAAAAACCAAAAGTTCCACAATGTTCATCACCATAATCTGTTTAAAATATATAGCGCATGAATTAACTTATCAATCATCATAAAAATAGCATAGAATGCATTCACATAAGAAACATAGTAGCAACATAACACATATTACATATGTCTTAAAAAACAAATAACTATGACATAGTTTGTGACAAACAAACTTAAACATACTAAAATAAGACATAATTGTTTTGATAACAAACATAAAGTTCATCCAAATACTAAATGATGCATTCATGATCTTCTAAATGAAGGTCCTGGAGGAGGTTGATTTCCTTGGAAATATGCATTTAGCTTCATATCCAAATTATCAAATTTCTTTATTAACTCCTCATGATTACTAATGATGTAACTATTCTGGGAATAAAGAGCTCGCTGACCAGTCTCTAACTCAAGGATGCGTGCAGACAAGGTGTTATATTGCACATCCAAGAAGCAAGAGGGTTCTGAGTGCATTGGGGGGGGGGTTGTTGACTAGATGAAGGGCCTGCTTGAGTTGAGGATTGTGGAATATCTTATGGAATTTGTTCTTAAGGAGGTTGTGGTTCATCTTGAGGATTATGATCATGAACTTCAAAATTTGTTAACTTCATCCTAGTTAGGGCATTAGAATCGAAGAATTCAATGGAACGAATAACAAAATTTTCAGACTCAATATCAACATGAAATTTATCAAAGATATTCGTTAAAAAGGCACCGTAAGGAAGAAATCCTTTTGGTATTGTCAGAAGATTATCATAATAAACTTCAGCCCAATTAACTTGGATATTTCCTATTATAGCATATAATGCTTTTGCTAAGTCTAGGGAAATGAAATGGAAACTTCCAGTTTTTAGAAACAAGTTATAAGCTAAGATTCGGACAATGAAACGAGGAATTTGACGTAGCTTATTTGAATTATTCAATGGTTTGCTATAACCAGGAAGAAAAATATGATTGAATAGCAATTCTGAATCATTCATTCTGATTGATCTAAGAGAGACTCCTCGGAAGGGAATGTTAAAAAATTTTCTAATTCACTTAGAAGTCAATTCAATTTATATTCCTTTGACAAGAGTTCTAAGCTTTTCAGTTCCACTAATAGTTCCTACACGTTCTATATTAGTATAGAACAGTTGAACTAGAAAAGGATATGTAGGTTTTCTATTTTTAGCAGAGAATAATTCAAGCAACCCCACATTCTCAAAATATGATCCAAAATTTCATGGGATAAAATCATCAAATTTCACAAATCGTCCTGGAAGAACTTCAAATGTGGATATTTTGTTAAATTCTTCAAGTAAATCAGAACTTTTTAAATATATGATGATTTCATCATTGACATTTGAATGAACTTGCTTAGCTTTCTTAGCTCTAGACATGATAAATAAAAAATATACCCAAAAACTAAAAAAGACCAGGTTGAGAAAATTACCAAACAAATGAAAACCCTAGGATTAGTCGACTAGGACTGGTTGTAGTCGACTACAGAAGCTGTCTGACTGAAGAAAGCAATGAACTTGATGAAAGTTTTTGATAAAAAACAAAAGTTTGATTATATCCTAACTTGGATTCAATGGGTTCTGAAGTGGGGAAGAAGAGGGATCGGTTTCTAAGAGGAAGATAGTGGGTAGTTTTGGGTTATTATAATTTTTCTTTTAAAAAAAATAAGTTGTATTGTCAAGATTAAATAATAGAATAAATGAAAGGTGAAGATTGGATCTTAAATATGTGGCTTGGATTGAAAGAGTTATAAATAAAATGTTGAGATGAAGTTTACTTAAGTGAAACGGGTATTGAGTTTTGGGTTTGATAAATAAAAGTCCAAAAAGCTTGAAAAACTGTAAATATGTAAAATCTGTTTAAGAAGTCGACTATTAAGGAAAGTAGTCGACTACACTGTAATCGACAGAAAGTTGTTTTTCAAATTTTAACTCAGAGTAGTCGACTATAAGTCAAATTAGTCGACTACACTGTAATTTATAGAATAACTTAAATGCAATGCTTGTGCATGTAGTCGACTATAGGTTAAATTAGTCGACTATTAAGGGTGTGTATGCATATGCATTTGATTTAAAATTTTAATTTAAATCTTCAATTGAACATATACCTAATTCACTTCTTAATTTAACATGAATTTCTTCTTTTTAAGGGTTTTGTAAATATATCTGCTATTTGTATATCAGTAGGTATAAATTCTAATAAAATATTACCTTTAAGCACATGATCACGTAAGAAATAATGTCTAATATTAATATGTTTTGTACGTGAATGTTGAATAGGATTTTTAGATAAATTTATTGCACTTGAATTGTCGCACATTATGGATGATATGGGACAGATTATGTCATAATCAGATAATGTTTGTTTCATCCATAAAACTTGAGCACATGCAAAACTTACAGCAATATATTCTGCTTCAGTTGTTGATAATGATACTGAATTTTATTTTTTACTAAACCAAGATACAAGAGAATGTCCTAAGAAATGACCTGTTCTACTTGTACTTTTTCTATCGGATTTGCATCCAGCAAAATCAGCATCACTATAAGATAATATAAATCAAATGTGCTATTCTTTGGATAAAATAACCCGTAATTTGTAGTATTTTTAAGATATCTAAAAATTCTTTTCATGGCTTTAAGGTGCGATTCTTTAGGATTAGATTGAAATCTAGCACATAAACATACACTAAACATAATATCAGGTCTACTAGCAGTAATGTAAAGAAGTGATCCAATCATACCTCGATAGATCTTTTGATCAACATTCTTACCATTTTCATCTTTGTCAAGTGATGTAGTAGTACTCATTGGTGTTGGTTTGCTTGTTGTATTTTCCATTCCAAAGCGTTTGAGTAAATCTTTAGCATACTTGTTTTGATTGATGAATATTTCATCTTTTAATTGTTTGATTTGAAGTCCAAGAAAGAAATTGAGTTTACCCATGTGACTCATTTTAAATTCATCATGCATAGTCTTAGCAAACTCTTGATAAAGATTGTTGTTAGTAGAACCAAAAATAGTATCATCTACATATATTTGAATTAATAATATATCTTTATTTATTTTCTTAATAAATGATGTTGAATCAACCTTTCCAATTTCAAAACCTGAAGTTAAAAGAAAATTCTTTAATTTATCATACCAAGCACGAGGTGCTTGTTTAAGACCAAATAAGGCTTTCTTAAGTTTTAAAACATGATTTGGAAAACTTTCATGTTTAAAACCGGGAGGTTGTTCTACAAAAACTTCTTCTTTTATAAAACCATTTAGAAATGCACTTTTAACATCTATTTGAAATAATTTAAAATTCATAAAACATGCAAATGCAAGTAAAATTCTAATTGATTCTAAACGAGCAACTGGTGCATAGGTTTCATCATAATCAATACCTTCTTCTCGATTATAACCTTGTGCAACTAATCTAGCTTTGTTTCTAACAACTTGACCAAATTCATCTAATTTGTTTCTAAATATCCATTTTGTTCCAATAATGGATTTATTTTGAGGTCTAGGTATAAGTGTTGACCCTATAGTTTTGATGATGATTTAGCAAACAATTTATCACTAATAAGTTTTCTAGTGTTTTGTGTTTACATTCTCTCTTTAGGTATTTCAACACACGTCAATCAAGCGTTAAAGATTCAAGTTCATTTGTGTGGATTTACCTAGGTATATATTTGGTTTACTTACATATATTGTATTATTATATCTAAGCTCAATATATGTACACTTAACACGATTTTTGATATTTTCTATCATATAAGTGATCTTTCATCAAACGTTGTTACAATAACTTTTATCTCACGTTTACAGCTCTTTCATTCTTCATTATATACATATAATATACGCACAATATATATATACATGTTTACAAGCTCTATGTCAATTTTCATGCTCACGAAAAACAGGTATTTTGAACACTTTTCAAAAATAGGGAGTTTTCACAAACGAAAATTGATTTTCTAAAAATTCCTTTTCAAACATGTTCATTTCATCATTTAGAAACTTTCCCCAAAGTTTCACTATTTTTGGAGTTGATTTGACATTTTTTATGGATTTTCAAAACAGCCTCAAAAACCTGTATATATGCTCATATCAGATTTCGGTCGACCGTACCGGTCGACCGACAGTTGTTCTTTTCCTGAGCTAAACTCCAGAGAGTTTTCCGGTCAACCAAAAATTCCGTCGGTCGACCGCCCGCTTTAAAATCCGATTCTCTGAGTTTTTGAGCTAAGCGGTCGACCGGACCGGTTGACCGCCGAGTTGTCAGAATGAGTATAACGGCTAGTTTTTCAAATGGTTTTTTGATCTTTTTACCTTCTTTTAGCTGTTGTATTGGGGTACTATATATACCCCATTGCTGCTCTTCCTCTCTACAACTAAGAAATCCAAGTTTGGTGTTTTACAAAAGATTAAGTGCGTTTAAGAGCTGTTTAAAGTTGGTTTCATTAATCAGTTTTCAAGAGAAGTTTTTCTACAACAATAAAAGGCTTGCAAATTCTATTAGGATTATCATTTCTTCAGCTCTTCTTGTCCATTGAGAAGTTTTTCTAAACTCTTCTTTATATAGCTTATTATTTCACTTTCATTTGATTAGCTATATTCATTGAATTATATTTATTGAGTTTCATTCACTATTATCCCACACACTAGATTCCTACACTTAGTGTGTAAAGTGTGATTGTTGAGTGATTGTGTAGTGTGAGAGTTTTCGGTGAACTTGTAAACCGAGTGTGTAGAAGTTTCGGCTTCCAAACCGGATTGTGATAGTGGATATCTCCTCGAGGTGAGGAGCGGGGACGTAGGTCGTGGTGACCGAACCTCGTAAACATATCGTGTGTTTGTGTTTTGCTTAGCGTATATTTTATTCATCATTATTGTTCATATCCATATCATATTTCTTCTTGCAAGATAATATTGATCAACATAATTTTAATTAGCTTTTAATTGGGATTAGATTAGCATAAGACCCTAATCACCCCCCCTCTAGGGTCCAACAATTAGTATCAGAGCTTGGTGCTCTTTGAGTTAAGGACTAACCGCCTTGAGTTAAAGATCCAAGTTATTATATTTGTGCTAATCTAATTTTAATTACATTGTTCTTCTTGCATTTCATCTTTATGGATATGTATGATTCATCTTGTTTGGGATATGCTATTAATATTGCTCCTCGTTTGGATATTTTTTCTTATGCTCAATGGTGTATTAGATTCAAACTTTTCGTTCAATCTAATCAATTTGATTTATGGGAAATTATTGAGGATGCTTATGTTGTTCCCACCTTGGAAAAATCCAAATGGTGTGAGAATGATAAAAGATTGTTTAACATGAATAAGCTTTTGTTAGAATATTTGATTAACGCTTTTCACTCATCGTTTTCTAACAAATTTGCTAATTTTGATAGTGCTTACGCTTTATGGAAACTTATTGAAGCACATGAAGGAAAATTGGAGGCTATTCAAGAAGCGTTGGAAAATCCCGCTTTGAGCTCTAAGGAAGCCTCATCCCCATGTACAACACCACTAGGTAGTAACCCTAGTGAGGTATGCGATAACGATGATATTATTACTTTTGATGAACTTGCTCTTGAGTTTGAAAAATTACACAATAGCTATATTGATGTAAAAAGTAAGTATGTTAATATAAAATCTATTCATGAAACACTAGCTACTAAGTTTAATTTTATTGCAAATGAAAATATAATTCTTAAAGAATGCAATGAAAATTTGAAAATTGAAAATGCTAGTTTGCTTCATGAAAAACGTGATGCTATGTTAGAAGTAGATAAGTTAAAATCTATGATGAGTAATCTTGTTTATCCTACTTCTAGTAGCAATGCTTGTATGCACAATGATGAGTTGAATCAAATGAGAAAAAGAATATCTACCTTAGATTCAACACTAAATACTTGTATTGCTAATAATAAAAAGCTTATGGACTTATGTGCAAAGTTCAATGTTAATTCTTCTAAGAAACCTATTCACTATGCACATATGTATGACAAAATTCACAAATGTTCTATTTGCGGTCTTAAAGGCCATTTAGCTCAATTTTGTCATAATGCACCAAAAATTGACAAGCCTATTCATGATTGTGCATCCCATCAAGCTTCTACATCACATACACATGTACACACACATAGTGTAAATCATAAACATGCTCATGTGTATAAATGTGATTATTGTGGTCGTTTTGGTCATTTGGCCATGTTTTGTTTCGATTTGAAAAAAAAAATTCGTTTGCAAAATAATTACAAAGAAAAATCTATTTTTGCAAATAAACCACGTGCATTCCATTTCGGTCAACGTAAACCATTCAAACCCCTACATTGCACAAATTGCAATCGTATGGATCACGTTTACAATTTTTGCTTTGATCGTATCGGTGCACAAAATACGCCCAAACGGGTTCATAACCCTAGGGTCTTGGATTTAAATGCTAGGGGTCATGTCCCAAGTTCTAGTGGTACCAAAATGATTTGGGTACCAAAAAGACTTGTATAGTATTTCTTTTGTTTTTTGATGGTTTGTTTTGTTTTTTTTTATTTTGAATAATTTTTTTTGGCTTCGAATGATAAATCATATTCTTTATGCTAAAAATAAATTATTTGTATGGTTTTATATTTAAAACCCCCTATATATATCCTATAAAACTTTTAGTATTTTATTAAACATATTTCCAAAAGGTCTAAATTGAAAAATCTCTCAAAACAAATTTTTCTACTTTAACCTGCTATCTGTTTTCTCGCGGTCGACCGACCCGGTCGACCGACGAACTCTCTGTAATCGTTCCGGTCGACCGTGTCGGTCGACCGAAATGAAATTCCTGCAGCAGCGACATTTTTGACTTATTGGGTTTCAGTTTTATTGGGTATCTGTTTTGAACCCGTCTTGCTTATCACTATTAATCTATTTCTTGGATCAATCCCAGCCGTTCCTTTATCATCTCCTACACCCGACCTCTCTTCTTCTTCTCATTTCGAAATCGCAAAATCTAGGGTTTGAAATTCGGTCGGTCGCCCGTTTTGTTCAACCGCTGCTCCTCATTGTCGATTTTCATCAGAATTTGTTGGTAAATTCTTCCCTTATCTCTTGATTTCTGCATTCTTAGGTTTATATTCTTAATCTAGGGTTTCCTTTTAGGGCAGCTATTTAAAATTGCTCTAAATTTCTTTTTACAGGGTTTTTTCATATAATATCTCATATCTAATCATATTCTTAATCTATCATGCCTCCCAAGCCTTCCAAAAAGAGATCCAAACCTGAATCTAGTTCCTCCTCTACAAAAGCTTCACATTATGAGGATTATTTGTTGTTTAAATCTCTTGTCAATAAATATAGGGAGTTGTGCAAACTAAAAATTCTCCCAACTAGATATATCATTTATTCTCAGTTGTTCATGTATGATACTGAGTCTATCCTTCACAATGTTGGGTTAGATAGATTGCTAGATGAGAGACTTAAAGTTCCTTATTATCCTTTTTTAGTTTATTTGTTTTATGCCAACCTGTCCACATCATCCTCTGCTGATGGTAGTTTGACCATTACCTCCTCTGTTAAAAATGTTGCAATAACCTTTTCTGCCAACGAACTTGCGAGGATTCTTCAAATCCCAACAGGTGACGTTGATCTCAGGTCTATTGAGCTTAGTGATCCAGCTGTCAACCAACTCATGTTTAAACCCGGCTTTTCTTATCCTATGAACAACAATTCACTCAATCCATTTGCCAAACTCATTGCTAGAATCGTTGCTCAAAACTTAATTCCTAAGACCGGTAGTTTTGATCACTTTGCTTCTGATAAGATTAATGTTGTTTATGCCATTTTTGCCAAAATCAAAGTAGATTGGGCAACTGTATTTCTTAATAACATGGCATCAAAGCATACAAAATTTCTACCTTTTGGTTCCTTTCTCACTATTATCTTTCAACACTTCGGAGTTAATCTCACCAATTAACCAAAAATTGAATTCAAGAAGGACTTCTTTGATAAGGTTTCTCTTTCTAGAATGCATATGTCCATTGATTCCACTCGCTCCCGTTCTAGAGCCTCTACCTCATCCTCTTCTGATATTTGTGACCGTATGGATCGCCTTGAGACTCAGTACTCAAGTATTCAGAAGCAAGTCTCATCTATACAGAGGGATGTTAGGACTATTCTTTCCTATCAGCGTCAGTCTCTTGGGATTCTGGATCCCTCTTCTAGCTCTGAGTCTGACTCTGAGGAGGGCCCTGCTGAAGGATCAGGATCTTCTGATGGCAATGGTGATGGTGGTGATGATGATGGTGATGATGATGAGTGATCTTGCTGTTTATTGGAGTTGTTTTATGTGATTTCTATGTTGATGGTGTTGTTTCATTTTGAGTTAGAAAACTTGACATTTATGTTTTTAGTTTGAGTGTAATAACTCTATATCAGTATGGATTTATGTGACTCTTTATGTATGATTTGCTATCTTGTGGACGAATCTATGTTTATGCAAAACCATGTAGTTTCAAATGCTTATGTGATGATTTGTGACGTATTGTGTTTAGTTTATTTCTTCCATGATCAATGCACAGTTGAAACAACATTCATGTTTTGGTGTGTGGAAAATAAGTTGCTTATCATGAGTTCTTTGTACTATTTATGATTGGTTAGTTTGCTTAGCTCCTTTACACACTCTTTAGTGTCATTTATTCTATTTGACAGGGGGAGCTTTAGGCATACATTTCTTTATTTTTATATATCTGTGCTTATAAGCAGGGGGAGCAATGCTCCTATCTTTCATTTTTTTCCTTTTTGATGTTGTCAAAGGGGGAGAAAAATCCACATATAGCTCATATACTTATTCCATATATGGTTTATGTGATCATTCATGAATGGTTTATCTATGCTTGGCTTATATGTGGGTTATGATCATTCATGAATGGTTTATCTATGCTTGGCTTATATGTGGGTTATCTGTTTATGGTTCATATAAAATTATTTGCCATCATCAAAAAGGGGGAGATTGTTGACCCTATAGTTTTGATGATGATTTAGCAAATAATTTATCACTAATAAGTTTTCTAGTGTTTTGTGTTTACATTCTCTCTTCAGGTATTTCAACACACGTCAATCAATCGTTAAAGATTCAAGTTCATTTGTGTGGATTTACCTAGGTATATATTTGGTTTACTTACATATATTGTATGATTATATCTAAGCTCAATATATGTACACTTAACACGATTTTTGATATTTTCTATCATATAAGTGATCTTTTATCAAACGTTGTTACAATAACTTTTATCTCACGTTTACAGCTCTTTCATTCTTCATTATATACATATAATATACGCACAATATATATATGCATGTTTACAAGCTCTATGTCAATTTTCATGCTCACGAAAAACAGGTATTTTGAACACTTTTCAAAAACAGGGAGTTTTCACAAACGAAAATTGATTTTCCAAAAATTCCTTTTCAAACATGTTCATTTCATCATTTAGAAACTTTCCCCAAAGTTTCACTATTTTTGGAGTTGATTTGATATTTTTTATGGATTTTCAAAACAGCCTCAAAAACCTGTATATATGCTCATATCAGATTTCGGTCGACCGTACCGGTCGACCGACAGTTGTTCTTTTCCTGAGCTAAACTCCAGAGAGTTTTCCGGTCAACCAAAAATTCCGTCGGTCGACCGCCCGCTTTAAAATCCGATTCTCTGAGTTTTTGAGCTAAGCGGTCGACCGGACCGATCGACCGCCGAGTTGTCAGAATGAGTATAACGGCTAGTTTTTCAAATAGTTTTTTGGTCTTTTTACCTTCTTTTAGCTGTTGTATTGGGGTACTATATATACCCCATTGCTACTCTTCCTCTCTACAACTAAGAAATCCAAGTTTGGTGTTTTACAAAAGATTAAGTGCGTTTAAGAGCTGTTTAAAGTTGGTTTCATTAATCAGTTTTCAAGAGAAGTTTTTCTACAACAAGAAGAGGCTTGCAAATTCTATTGGGATTATCATTTCTTCAGCTCTTCTTGTCCATTGAGAAGTTTTTCTAAACTCTTCTTTATATAGCTTATTATTTCACTTTTATTTGATTAGCTATATTCATTGAATTATATTTATTGAGTTTCATTCACTATTATCACACACACTTATTGAGCTTAATATTTTCATATTATATATTGTGGGTTGTGGGTTGTGTTTTAGTGAGTGTGAGCTTCATTGAGTTCTCACTTGTTATTTGAGAACAAATCATTGTATTTAACTTTTATTTGTGAGAATCACTTGTAATATACTTGTACACCGAGAGAAGTGTGAGGAGAGAGAGACGGGGTCAAATCCAATAGGAGTGGCGTCGATTGACGAACCTAGGGAGAGGTTGTAATCGAGCACTTGAGGAGGAGGACACGGGCTAGGTTCCTACACTTAGTATGTAAAGTGTGATTGTTGAGTGATTGTATAGTGTGAGAGTTTTCGGTAAACTTGTAAACCGAGTGTGTAGAAGTTCCGGCTTCCAAACCGGATTGTGATAGTGGATATCTCCTCGAGGTGAGGAGCGGGGACGTAGGTCGTGGGACTGAACCTCGTGAACATATCGTGTGTTTGTGTTTTGCTTAGCGTATTCTTTTTCATCTTTATTATTCATATTCATATCTTGCAAGATCAAATTAATTAATATAATTTTAATTGGCTTTTAATTGGGATTAGATTAGCATAAGACCCTAATCACCCCCCCCCCTCTAGGGAAATCCATTTTGTTCCAATAATGGATTTATTTTGAGGTCTAGGTATAAGATCCCAAACATTATTTTTAGTAAATTGGTTAAGTTTATCTTACCTAGCAATTATCCAAAATTCATCAAGTATGGCTTCTTTTATATTTTTAGGATCAATAATTGAAATAAAAGCAGTACGAGCAATCAAATTAAAATAAGATCTAGTAGTTACTTTATCAGAAATATTACCAATAATTAAATCATGTGGATGATTTTTAACTTCTACAAAATTCTTTGGTAGATCATTTTGTAAATTATCATCTTTTGAAGCATCTATCATTGGAGTATCATTTATATTATCAACTATATCATCATCATTATTTAAGAAAATGGGTATTTCTGTAAAATTTTCATCAAAAGAAACATGCATAGATTCTTCAATGACTAAGGTTCTTTTGTTATATATTCTATATGCTTTACTATGATTTGAATATCCAACAAATATTCCTTCATCTGATTTTGAATCAAATTTGTCCAAATTATCTTTTGTATTCAAAATAAAACATTTACAACCAAAAACTTTAAAATAAGAAAATTTAGGAATTTTACCATAAAATAATTCATAAGATGTTTTCTTTAAAATAGGTCTTAATAAAATTCTGTTTAAAACATAACATACTGTAGATACAGCTTCTACCCAAAAATATTTTGGTAAATTACTATCACATAACATGGTTCTAGCACATTCTTGTAAAGTTCTATTTTTCCTTTCCACAACTCCATTTAGTGGAGCTGCCCAGGGAAAAGAAAAAGTATGAGAAATACCATGTTTATTACAAAAATTTGTAAATAATTCATTGTCAAATTCACCTCCATGGTCACTACGTATAGAAATAATTGATAGAGATTTTTGATTTTGAATTCTTTTTCAAAATATAGAAAACTCATTAAAAGCATTATTTTTATGTTTAAGAAATATTACCCATGTAAATCTTAAAAAATCAGTAATAAGAACAAAAGCATATCTACTTCCATTTAAAGATGCTACTCTAGAAGGACCAAAAAGATCGATATGAATTAATTCTAATGGTCTACTTGTAGAAATTACATTTTTAGATTTGAAAGAAGATTTATGCATTTTTCCTTGTTTACATGCATCACAAAAATTGTCTTTAAAAAAAATTTTAGGTAAACCATTTACAGAATCATTCTTAGAAATTTTAGAAATATGTTTAAAGTTAACATGTCAAAAATGTTTAGCCATAAAATAGAATCATTAGAGGATACAAGAAGGCAATGTTCATTAGAAATGTTATTCATAGATAACACACATATATTATTTTTTTATGGCCTTTAAATAATATAGTAATCATATCAATATCATAAATTAACCAATATTCTTTTTCAAAAATAATTTTAAAACCTTTATCACAAAGTTGACTTATACTAAGTAAATTATGTTTAAGACCATCAACTAATAAAACATTATGAATAAAAGGTTTGTTTGGATTATCAACAGTTCCAATACCGATGACCTTTCCTTTGTTGTTATCTCCAAAAGTGACAGTACCACCATCCTTATTTTGAAAAGATGACAACAATTGTATGTTTTCAGCCATATGTTTGGAGCAACCGCTATCCAAAATCCACCTATCTTTCTTGGGTACCTAAAATGATAAACATTTACAAATTTGATACCCATGCTATATTGGGTCCATGAAATTAGCCTTTAGGAAACCAAACCCATGATGAGTTTGATTTGCCTAAATAGTTAGTTGATAAACAAACATTTTTAATATAATCAGAAATATAAAAAATTTTATGTAATGAAGTTAATTATTTAGGCACCCAAATAGAAAAAAATTTTGATTTCTTTTTACATATATTATCATTTATATTACAAGAAGGTTTTACAAAAATAATTTTCTTAGATATATTTCTATTAACTTGAAAACCTAAACCTTTTATCTTTTGAGATTCTTTTTGAAAAGAAAGTATTTTATTAAGATTTTCTTTACCTTTATTGAATTTACTAATGAAAAGAAAGTATTTTATTAAGATTTTCTTTACCTTTATTGAATTTACTAACATTTAAACATATATCATCATATTTTAATTTAATAGAAGAAATATCTTTATCTAAACTATTAATACGAATATTTAAATTATTACATTCTGATTTTAGATAAACGTTCTCATTAGATAAACATTGATTTTCTTTAAGAAGTGAATAATTTTCTTCTTTTAATTTAATTACTTGAGAATTAGAATTTGTAGATGAATTAAAATCTAAAATTTCTTCCAATGATCTTTTATTTTCACCTTTAAGAAAATTGTGTGAAGCCTTTAATCTCAAAAAGGTTCCATATAATTTATTAAAAGCATCCAAAAGTTCTTCATTATCACTTACTTCATCTTGTGTCATAAAGCATATATGAGCACTTTCCTTTTCTTCAATTTCTTCATCCGAAGATGAATTATCACTATCATCCCAAGTAACCGCCATGGCTTTCCTTTCCTTGTTATTTTGAATATTGTTGAAGTTGTTGAAATAATTTGATTTTTGCTTACTCTTCAACAATGGACAATCTTTCTTCATATGCCCTGGTTTATTACACTTGAAACAAAGTAAGTTATTTGAATTTGAACTTTTTGATTTGTACTTACCTTGTTTTATGAATTTTCAAAATTTTCGTGCAAACATGCTCATTTCTTCATCATCATCCGAATCTTCTTTATCGGAAGTAATATTGAATACAAGCACTTTCTTGTTCTTTATTTCATCATCATTCTTTCTATCTTCAATTTAGACTTCATAAGCCATGAGATTTCCGATAAGATTCTCAACCGTAAAAATTGAAAAATCATTTGCTTCTTCGATTGCGGTAACCTTCTTTTCCCATTGTGGAGTGAGTGATCGGAGTATTTTTCTTACCATCTCCACTTGAGTGTATGTTTTTCCAAGACCAATGAGAGAATTTGTAATGTCGGTGAATCTTGTGAACATTTCTCCAATTGTCTTATTTTTCTTCATCTTAAATAATTCGAATTTGTGTACAAGAACAAAAATTTTAGATTCTTTAACCTTATTTGTACCTTCATGAGTTACCTCGAGTGTGTGCCAAATATCGTATGCAGATGAGGCCGTTGACATCCTATTAAACTCATTCTTGTCAAGTGCACAGAACAAAGCGTTCATTGCTTTAGAATCCAAATTTGTATTATTTCTTTATTAAGTAGTCCATTCTTAAAATGGAGTTGATGGCTTCTCGTATCTTGTTACCATAATGTTCTAAAGTTTGTAGCCAATTGATTGAAGGTAAATATTCATTCGGCACTTTCAATAGTTGTAGTTCAATTCATCGAACATTGGTGGACGATTTGTAGAATGACCTTCTTTGAATTGTGATGTATTTGTTGATGTCATCTTTCACCTTACTCTGATACCAAATGTAAGATCTGAAATAGATACACTAGAACACTAGAGGGGGTGAATAGTGTTCTTTTAAAATTTATGCAAAGTAGATAATAAATTACAATAAAGAATGGCAACAATCTCAGAAAATCACAATCATAAACAAGAGATTTTATACCGGTTCCACCAATCCAGTGTACATCCAGTCCCCAAGAAAATCTCGCTTGAGATTTCCACTATAATTTTGAACCAAGTACAAAATAAAAACCAAACCTGATCAATTTGTAATTCCCTGCAAATTGCAACACCAATTGACAAAACTTTGCCAATTGCACACTAATCTCTAGACCAAGAGATTAACCTCTCTCAAACCGAGAGAACTTTCCTTGAATCAAACAACTCAATTCCTATAAGCCTTGATTTGTAGTGTTGTGTAGCAGTGGCTTGGGAATAATTTTAACCTCTGGAAATTACCTAATTAATAAGTATTTTGAATGAGGATCAAAGGCAATTTCAAAAACAATCTTTTTAGCAAAATATGAATTTTTGACTCTTAAAAAATGCACAAAGATTAAAGCTTATGGGTATCTATACATTTTCCATTTTTCTAAACATATAACCTTTATATATCACTTGAAAAGACAAATTTTTAAACTTTAAAATGTTTAAAAACGACTATAAACTGTCACTAATTCAAATTCTGAATTCTGGAAAAACTGTATCTGCAGTCGACTACAAGACACGGTAGTCGACTACACTGATTCTAAACAGACTCTGTGAAGTCAAAAAAATTCTAAGTAGTCGACTATAATGGTCATTAGTTGACTATACTGTAATCAAACAAAAATTTGACAGAAACTTGAAAAACAAATTTTGCCTTCAGTAGTCGACTATAAAGTCGATTAGTCAACTATATTGTAAACTAACAAAAACTTATATTTCAGTCATAAGCTTGAGTAGTCGACTACTATTCTAATTAGTCGACTATACTGTAAACTAACAGAAACTTATATTTCAAACATAGACTTGAGTAGTCGACTACTATTTTAATTAGTCGACTACTAAGGATTAAAAATGATATAAATTAAATGTTTTGACACTCAATTATTAACTATAAACTCTAATGGTTAATATAGGGGATTTCTGATACGGGTGTATCTTCTCTTCGGAACTTAGTGATCCTCATGGGAGCTTGAGGATAGATGATTCTCAACGGGTGTATCTTCTCTTCGGAACTTAGTGATCCTCATGGGAGCTTGAGGATAGATGATTCTCATGGTAGCTTGAGAATAAAGGTGTAAAACAGCACAGTGGAACGCATGTTGAAGCGTGGAACAAGATGGTGAATCGAAGAATATAAGCATCTAGTTTTTAGCCCGTGAGTCGACTCATAACAGTCATGAGTCGACTCATCAGGTTGAGTCGACTCATACCTATCATAAGTCGACTCATGAAACCCAGCCGTTTTGTCAAAAGTTTCTGACGAGTCGACTCACCATTTCATGAGTCGACTCATGAGTGTTCATGAGTCGACTCATCGATGGTTTTCTGGTTCGTTTGGGTTTCTGTTTACACGTTTTCCTGTGGGGCTGGGACTTGGTTATTTACCACTTTGCCATCCACGTTGTTACACCTATATAAGGGATTGTTTAGGGTTTCTAATCAATCAGATGTAATCAAAGTGAGATTCTAATCAAGAGAGATTAGGGTTTAGAGAGAATTGAGAGGTTGTTCTCGATTCTAGTGAGATTGTGAGAGAGGGATTATAATCTTTTCATACTCATAATCTAGAGAGGCTATTTTTCTTCGCCACATACTAAATTATTCTTGTGTTTCTGTCATCCTCTTCTCAACCCACCTTTGATAATTTCATGATCAAATGTGCTCACACGACGACTCGTATCAAGTTGGTATCAGAGCAATCAGATCTGGTAGAGGGGTCATCCTGTGTATGGTCCTGAATCGATCACAATACAAGAAGCTAGGCGAGATCCTTATTTCATTGGAAGGAGTCCAGGTTTTAAGGAAAAAAAAGATGGCTGAAGGAGACAATTCAGTGAGGATTGATGCATTGGAGAAGCAGATAGAGACGATAGGGTCTACTCTCACACAACTCGTCAGTCTTATCCATGGAGGTGATAAACAAGGTGAATCTTCTTCAAAGTCCAAGAAGAAAATTGTGGAGTCCGATGTGGAGAGAGTAGATTCAGATCTTAACAAGGAGGAGGAGACCGTTAAGGCTACATTGCATCAAGGGGGTAAGAATTCTTACCAGAACATGAAGATTGACTTCAAGGTAGAGATTCATGTTTATGATGGGAGTGTCGATGTGGAGAAACTCAATGATTGGATCGAACGTATGGAGATGTATTTTACTCTCTACAGATATTCGTCCAAGGAGAAGATTGTGTTCACGACTTTGAAGCTTTCAGGGCACACGATGACGTGGTGGAAATCCTACTACAAGCAGGAGAAGAAGGTAGTATCGTGGAACAAGTTCAAGGAGTTACTGAGGAAGCAGTTCTACCCGATGGGATTCCTTGAGGAGCGTTGGTACAAGTGGTACGGCTTGCGCCAAAGGGTCAATCAAACTATTCAAGAATACACCACGGAGTTCCGGCAGTAGGCGATGGTTCTTAACATTGCGGCGGAGGAATATTCTGTGTTTATAAAGTATATGGCGGGTTTGAGTGATTACATCCGGAAGGAGATAAAGTTATTCATGGTCGAGACTATTGTAGAGATGAGCGTGAAGGCTATTGCCATTGAGGGCAAGCAGAAGAAGGGCAATGAGACTAAGGGAGACTCCAGACAGACGAGAGGTGAGTCTAGTGGTTCCAAACATAAGGAAGAGGAGAAGGGTGATCCAGAAAAAGCAGAACTGATTTGTAGTCACTGCAAGAAGATAGGGCATGTTTCTGATCGGTGCTGGGAGAAGTATCCTCATC
Organism: Asparagus officinalis; assembly: GCF_001876935.1. Classification (NCBI taxonomy): domain Eukaryota; kingdom Viridiplantae; phylum Streptophyta; class Magnoliopsida; order Asparagales; family Asparagaceae; genus Asparagus; species Asparagus officinalis. The sequence continues at coordinate 42,267,662 of NC_033803.1, forward strand.
TCAAGCTAAGAGGATTAAAGAAGAAGGAGGAGAAAAACGCATATGTGATAGCTCAAGGGCCGAAAGAAGTCCCGGGGATGACAGAGCCCAACAACAGCCTTAACCTTATGGCGGGGAGACAGACCACGAAGGAGGTCCCGGGGATGACAGAGCCCAACAACAGCCTTAACCTTATGGCGGGGAGACAGACCACGAAGGAGGAGGAGGACCCGAGAGAGCAACTCTTTGTGCTTAAGTTGCAAGTGAATACCAGTTTGGTTGATACCATAGTTGATCCGGGTAGCGAGAAGAATTTAATATCTGAGGCCTTGGTTCAAAAGCTGGGTCTGAAGATGGTCAAGCATCCGAAGCCCTATCCATTGGGGTGTATTCAGAAGGAGGAGAGACTGAGTGTAGTTGATCAATGCACTGTCAGATTTACGCTGCATGAGTCGTATATTGACAAGGTCACGTGCGACATAGTTCCATTAGATATTTGCCAGATTATACTGGGCAATCCGTACTTATGGGATAGATATGCGATCTACGAGAGGCGGGCTCAGAAGTACACATTCACCAAGGATGGTAAAAAGTTCATATTTCGTTCGGTGTCTCTTCCGAGAGAGGAAAACTTGGCGACGATGAAGCGAGCGAAGAGGCTAGTGAATGCAAGCAAGAAGTTTGTCTCACTGTGCATTAGACTTCAAGACGAGCCATCGAAAAGGAGTTGCATGATGGAGTGGAAGATGACTACGATGAGGAGAGGAACGAAGGAGTCATTTCCAGTTGTATGTCGATATCTAGTTCCTAGCAAGGCTAGGTGGTACAGAAAGGATGGAGGAGCTCGCAAGTTTTCTCAGCTAAAGTTCTAACTTGAACGAGACTTTAAGTTCCTAAAGGGGGACCCATAATACGGGTGTATCTTCTCTTCGGAACTTAGTAATCCTTATGGGAGCTTGAGGATAGATAATTCTCATGGTAGCTTGAGAATAGAGGTGTAAAATAGCACAGTGGAATGCAGGTTAAAGCGCGAAACGAGACGGCGAATCAAAGAATCGAAGCATCTAGTTTTTAGGTTGTGAATCAACTCATAACAGTCATGAGTTGACTCATCAGGTTGAGTCGACTCATGCCTGTCATAAGTCGACTCATGAAACCCAACCATCTTGTCAAAAGTTCCTGACGAGTCGACTCACCATTTCATGAGTCAACTTATGACCCCGTAAGTTGACTCATGAGTGTTCATGAGTCGACTCATCGATGGTTTTTTGGTTCGTTTGGGTTTCTGTTTACACGTTTTCCTGTGGGGTTGGGACTTGGTTATTTACCACTTTATAATCCATGTTGTTACACCTATATAAGGGATTGTTTAGGGTTTCTAATCAATCAGATATAATCAAAGTGAGATTCTAATCAAGAGAGATTAGGGTTTAGAGAGAATTGAGAGCTTCTTCTTGATTCTAGTGAGATTGTGAGAGAGGGATTATAATCTTTTCATACTCATAATCTAGAGAGGCTTTTTTCCTTTGCCACATACTAAATTATTCTTGTGTTTCTATCATCCTCTTCTCAACCCACCTTTGATAATTTCGCGATCAAAGGTGCTCGCACGGTGACTCGTATTAAGTTGGTATCAAAGTGATCAGATCTGGTAGAGGGGGCATCCTGTGTATGGTCCAGACTCGATCGCAATACAAGAAGCTAGGTGAGATCCTTATTTCATTAGAAGGAGTCCAGGTTTTAAGAAAGAAGAAGATGGCTGAAGGAGACAATTCAGCGAGGATTGATGCATTGGAGAAGCAGATCGAGACGATAGGGTCTACTCTCACACAACTCGTCAGTATTATCCATGGAGGTGATAAACAAGGTGAATCTTCTTCAAAGTCCAAGAATAAAGTTGTGGAGTCCGATGTGGAGAGAGTGGATTCAGATCCCGACAAGGAGGAGGAGACCGTTAAGGCTGTGTTGCATCAAGGGGGTAAGAATTCTTACCAGAACATGAAGATTAACTTTAAGATGGAGATTCATGTTTATGATGGGAGGGTCAATGTGGAGAAACTCGATGATTGGATTGAACGTATGGAGATGTATTTTACTCTCTACAGATATTCGTCCAAGGAGAATATTGTGTTCGCGACTTTGAAGCTTTCAGGGCACACGTTGACGTGGTGGAAATCCTACTACAAGCAGGAGAAGAAGGCAGTGTCATGGAACAAGTTCAAGGAGTTACTGAGGAAGCAGTTCTACCCGGTGGGATTCCTTGAGGAGCGTTGGTACAAGTGGTATGGCTTGCGCCAAAGGGTCAATCAAACCATTCAAGAATACACCACGGGAGTTCTAGCAGTAGGCGATGGTTCTTAACATTACGACGGAGGAATATTCTGTGTTTATGAAGTATATGGCGGGTTTGAGTGATTACATCCGGAAGGAGATAAAGTTATTCATGGTCGAGACTATTGTAGAGATGAGCGTGAAGGCTATTGCCATTAAGGGCAAGCAGAAGAAGGGCAATAAGACTAAAGGAGACTCCAGATAGATGAGAGGCGAGTCTAGTAGTTCCAAACATAAGGAGGAGGAGAAGGGTGATCCAGGAAAAGCAGAACTGCTTTGTAGTCACTACGAGAAGATAGGGCATGTTGTGATCGGTGCTGGGAGAAGTATCCTCATCTCAAGCCAAGAGGATTGAAGAAGGAGGAGAAAAAGGCATATGTGATAGCTCAAGGGCCGAAAGAAGTCTCGGGGATGACAGAGCACAACAACAGTCTTAACCTTATGGCGAGGATACAGGCCACGAAGGAGGAGGATGACCCGAGAGAGCAACTCTTTGTGCTTAAATTGCAAGTGAAGACCAGTTTGGTTGATGCCATAGTTGATCCAGACAGTGAGAAGAATTTGATATCTGAGGCCTTGGTTCAGAAGCTGGGTCTGAAGATGGTCAAGCATCCGAAACCGTATCCATTGGGGTAGATTCAGAAGGAGGAGAGACTAGGTATAGTTGATCAATACACTGTCAGATTTGCGCTCCATGAGTCGTATATTGACAAGGTTACGTGTGACATAGTTCCATTGGATGTTTGTCAGATTATACTGGGCAATCCGTACTTATAGGATAGATATACGATCTACAAGAGGCGGGCTCAGAAGTATACATTCACCAAGGATGGTGAAAAATTCATATTTCATTCGGTGTCTCTTCCGAGGGAGGCAAACTTGGTGACGGTGACGCGAGCGAATAGGCTAGTGAATGCAAGCAAGAAGTTTGTCTCTCTGTGTATTAGACTTCAAGACGAGCCTGTTCGCGGGAAAAATCGTGTCTTTCTTTGTAATTGATTCCATTGTCATCTTAAATAACAGATTTTTGAGTTACAAAAGATCCGGTCTTTTTATAAGATCCGGTTACAACGAAAATCAAAGAAAATAAAAGAAAGATTACAACTTTCTCCTTTTGTGTCGAACGAATCACGAGCTCCTGTTTTGCGGTCGCTCGCTTTTGTGGGTTCTTTGCCTGCGCCGGGGTTTATCCATGGACCACCGCGAGATCTAGATCCGGTCGGATCTACGCAGAACGACAGGTGTATTATTTTACGAAGGAAATAAGCCGGGGGGGGGATTGGTTCACCAAGGAAACAATCGCCCAAATATCGGGATCAAAGGCCAAGCTTTGATCCGGAGTGTGCCTGCGTAGATCTGAGATCCGGTCCTCTCGAACTCTTGCCTTATTTGGCGTTGACGCTCGCCGAGCACCAGATCTGGATGAGCAAGTCCTCGAAGTCCTAAAGTTTGAATCTTTTTTAGATCTTAGTCTTCAATCCAGCAGGGCTTCGCCTCCAAAAAATCCAACCTTTTCAAATGAACCAAGGGGGGCCTATTTATAGGCTCTCTGAACTGTGCCCACGGTCGTTTTGTCCGGTCTCGTGATTGATTCGGACTCTGATTTGTTGATCTGATTTGGCAGTAGATCCGATTCCTGATTAGGCAGTAAATCCACTTCTGAGTTCGAGTCCGAAACTGATCTTGATTCGATCGTGATTCGTCCAAGTCTGCCCTTGGTTGGATGACTCGTTGAGTCATCGAACACTTGGCTTGATTCCACACGCGAATGGATGTATTCCGTTGCTCGCGTACGATTCGTCAACCTCGTCGCCTCGTTGGTTCGTCGGTTTATGGCGAGCTATGCTAAGGGACCTATAAGCAATTTTATACGCCTACAGATACCCCCTCCAAAGTATTTCAGCCTCGATTCTTGATTGTCCCAACCTTCAATCGGTGTAACGGGACCTTGGAATGGCTTCCGTTCTTGATTCCTTCAATCCTCCAGGCTATTCGGTGCTTTGTCGAATGTCTGTAAGAGTTCCGGTGCTGCATTTATTGTCTGACCGTTGTCGGAATTTTAAACTTGAAGTCGATTCCTGAATTTCTAATCTTTAGCTGACCATCGATTGTTGGCGTCGAGTTTTTATTTGCGACGCGTTGCCCGGCGTAGTGTTGTTGAGTTATCCTTAAGAGTATTTATAAAAAAAATTCTCCAGGAACTTCTCAACCAAAAATAGGAAATAGTTTATACTCGTATACCTTATTGGAGTATTAAGAAGCAGTTTATACTCGTATACTTTTCGGAGTATTGATTCTTTCATTACAACGCATTGATAGGCGTTGACCTAGGGTTACGTGTTGACCTTAGGGTTTTGAACGTCATACGTTGACTTTTTGATCGCAACGCGTTGACTGGCGTTGACCTAGGGTTACGCGTTTGACCAGCGTTGACCTTAGGGTTTTGAACGTCGTACGTTGACTTTTTGATCGCAACGCATTGACTGGTGTTGACCTAGGGTTACGTGTTGTCCGGCATTGACCTTAGGGTTTTGAACGTTATACGTTGACTTTTTGATCGCAACGCGTTGACTGGCGTTGACCTAGGGTTACGCGTTGACCGGCGTTGACTCTAGGGTTTCGAATATCGTTGGATGCTCAAGTCACGAGACCAACTAATGAAGCTGATGCGTCAGTGACTCTCATATTTATAGGATTTTTGGCAAACCCTCAGCCATCAACGGGTTTGATGAGCCTTTACCGACTACCGTTTGAGTCGGGCTAGCATGCAGATTATCTAAATCCGTTCCGCATGTGACGTTGTGCTAAGAGAGTTAACGCTCTTAGTGCTACGATATTGAATACGTAGACTTCGTCTTTCTCACGGGAATAGACTACCCGGCGACGCGTGTTAGGCGTTGACTTTAGGATTTTTGGCTAATCCCCAGCCTTCAACTGATTTGATTAGCCTTTACCGACTACCGTTTGAGTCGGGCTAGCATGCGGATTGTCTAAATCCGTTCCACATGTAACGTTGTGCTAAGAGAGTGAATTCTCTGAGACTTTGTGCTATGATGTTGAATACATAGGCTTTGCCATTGTTACGGGAATAGGATACCCGGCAACGTGTATTAGACGTTGACTTATCCCTACTTAGGCTTTGGGATAAAATACCCCAGATTGGTATTCTGGTGTCTTTTTCAATCGGTAAAAGACTAAACCGGTGACGCGTGTTAGGCGTCGGCATATCCTTTCTTAGGATCCAGGATGAAATTCCCCATGCGTGTAAGGCATGGATTTCGGTGTTATTAATAACAACCTGTCACAATGTTGAATATGTGAACGGGTGTTCTTTTTAACGGTTAAGAACTAACCGGCAGCGCGGGTTAAGCGCAGACTTATCCTTGCTTAGGTTTCAGGATAGAATACCCCAGAATCGAACTCTGGTGTCTTTTTCTACGGAAAAAGACTAAACCGGCAGCGCGTGTTAGGCGCAGACTTATCCCTGCTTAGGATTCGGGATAAACTTCCTAGGATGAATCCTGAATTCTTCGAAAAGGATTGGTATGGGGAAGGAAGAATTTTATATTCTATTCCCCGAACAAAGAAGGAAAGGAGACTCGAGGTGGGATCTCCACCCCCAGAATCCGGAAAGGAGGAAGAATTTTATATTCTATCTCCCGACACTGAAGAAGAATTTTATATTCTATCTTCAGCTGGAAAGGAGACTCGAGGTGGGATCTCCACCCCCAGAATCCGAAAAGGTGAAACTAAGAGTGAGATCTCCACTCCGAGTATCGAAAAGATTCGGATAACCCTAACTGTCAGAAGGTTTGATTACCGAACTAAAGGTGAATTTCTCATTTATCGAGAGTGAATTTATGGTTTTGGTCCTAACTGTAGGAAGGTTTGACCAAACAGGAGTTTGAGATGACCCTAACTGTAGGAAGGTTTGATCACTCGATTTGAAAGTGGACCTCTCGTTCATTGGAGGAGTCGAGAGGGGATTTTGGCTGTGGTCCTAACTGTAGGTGTAGGCATGTAAAATTGCTTATAAGTCCATTGGCATAGCTCAGTGTGATGATTCGACAAACCATCGAGTGACGAGGCGACGAGGTCAACGAATCGCACGCGAGCAACGGAATGCAGCTCCTGGACTTCAATGCGCAAGGTAGTGCGCTTGGGTGCCATGATTTCTTTGTCATGTTGAGGGTTGCGGTGACCCCCAGCATGTTGATTCGTTCGGGACTTCTTCATTGGCCCCAAACGTTCCTAGACTGGAGCTTTTCCTCATTCCTTGGGAAGTGGACCGATGTGATCCAAGACTGACTTCCTTTTCTGGGATGGTCCTGCGGGATCTCCCGGGGTAGTTGTGGAAATCGGCGGTCTGGATTGATTCGCCGAAGGTTGCACTTTCGACGGCCGCAGTTGCTGCTTTTTGGTCTGAACCGCCGCTTCAGACTTCGGCCTCCAAAC
>NC_033803.1:42275159-42375159 GCF_001876935.1 Asparagus officinalis
CGCATCGGGTGAGATTCCTCTAATTCCCAACCCTTCTGCCGCAGAGGGCGTGGTGACTCTCTCGAAGAGAGCCCGCCAAAGGCAACGTCAACGCCTTGCGAAACAATTCGCAAAGGCCATGGAGTCAGTTGACGGGATCCGCTACAACGCGGATCTGAAGAACAAAAGAAGTAAGCAGCCTCAACCATCAATGAATGGTGGTTCCTCCAAGCCGCCAACAATGGAATGGGTCCGTGTCAAACGGAATCGTTCGACACTGGAAGAACGTATCCGCAAACGCTGCGCACTATCAGCGCAGGCGCGGGCTCAAGCCGAAGAAGCCCGCAGGAGATTGCAGAAGGATGTGGCCAAGAAGCCATTCCCAACCCGCCAAGTATGGAGGCCGAAGCAGCCTCCAACAAAAGTTCAACCACCGGCGAATTAACCCAAGTCGTCGATAACTCCAATAGCTTCTCCGGGAGATCATGCAGAATCGTTCCAAAGGAAGAAATCAGTTCTGGAGCACCTCGGTCCACTTCCCAAGGAACGAGGCAAAGCTCCAGTCCAGGAACGTTTGGGGCCAATGAAGAAGTCCCGAACGAATCAACATGTTGGGGGTCGCCGCAACCCTCAACATGACAAAGAAATCATGACACCCAAGCGCACTACCTTGCGCATTGAAGTCCAGGAGCCCGTTGAGAATTCATGCCCACAAAGGCGCGTTTCGAGGCGCGTGACTCTCGAAAGTCTGAAGAAGGTAATTCCCCCTCAGAAGGAAACGTTATCGCCTGACGACGATAGCGTTATACCTGAGAAGTCGTGCCAACACACGATAGGTTACTCCGATCGTCAAGCAGACGAGTTGTACTATCGTGCTGGGAGTACGAGTAAAACCAGGAAGAGGAGTCCCCGAGAACAGGAAACTCAATGCCCCTGTTCCAAACTTATTCGGGCAGTATTGTCTGAGTGCGACTGCATCAAAGCGGTCCCCGAAAGAGTTTCGGTTTTCGAAAGACTTAGTACCGAAACGCCAAAACCAAGGCCTAGGCGTTTCCGACGAAGAAGAACGGCGGTCGAAGATGGAGAATTTCCAAGGGTCACCGCTAACATGACCAGCAAAAGGGCATCGACAAGGGATAATCCCAAGTCAATTCTGCCGGTACCCCAGTATCTAACTCGTCTGAGGTCTGGAGCCATCATACGAGGAACTTATGGTAGGGTTCGGACAAGATTACCGTCAGAAGATGAAGAATCGGATTCCTGCTCTGCTGTCGTATCAGATAACACGGTATCCAGCGATGGACAACCCCACGAGTCATTCATGATAAGAGCGGAACAAGTGGCCAAGATGCTCGAAGAAGCCATGGCTAAACAGCAAGAGAGCTTCAGGTTCAAAATGCAGATGGCCATGCAAAACATGAGAGAAATGCATGACCAACAAATCCAGGCATTGACGAACCAGCAAGGCGAGCCAAGTCGTCGTAACCCAGTGAATCTGGAAGACGAAGACACTAATGAGACTCATAATGCCAATAATCCTCCCGTCAATGCAGGGGGTGGTAACGAGAATGTCAACGCAGACTCAGGTGAAAACTTGAAAATTAAAAATCTCGAGAGCAAAATCAACACGTTGATTTCCGCTCAAGAAACGAAGAAAACAGGCATTCCTTGTCCATACCCACGAGAATGGGAATTAATCCCCTATCCGACGAAGTTTAGTCTAATTAACTTTACGCCGTTTGATGGGAAGGGTTCGCCCACTCAGCATGTGATTTATTTCAAATCACACCTGGGGGTAATCTCTGGCAATGAGCCTCTGATGGTGCGGTCATTCGTCAGCACCCTTCGCGGAGCCACCTTCGATTGGTATCGCCACCTCAAGCCAGGTAGCATGAACAGCTGGGACAATATGGAGACCATGTTCCTCACCAATTTCTTCGACGACGACACCGAGATATCTATCGGATCATTGCTCGATGAGAAGCAGAAAGACGGGGAGTTAGTCGACACCTTCGTCAAGAGGTTCCAGAACAAGGCGATGAACTGTCGGGACCCGATCACTGAGGAGTTCATCCTCCAGACTTGCCACAACAACCTTGCACTGGATGTGTTGGAAGCAATGGGAACAGCACCATCTGACACTTGGAAAGAATTGAAGGTGCGTGGTGAACAAGCCGAACGCTTCCTCCGAAGGAAGAAGGCAGAGAGGAACCGACCGACGGTTAATCCGCTCAACTCAAACTTCGCCTCTCGTGGTAAGGGCAAGGCACCTCAAAAGACTTCGGGTCCGAGACTCCAAAGAGAGTATTCCTTCAAGGACGAAGACGTTCCAGCCATCTTCGAATCCCTCCTTGGAAGCAACAAGATCAAGCTACCACCTATCACAAATCAGGAGGAAGCTGACAACACTACGGACCCAAAGTACTGTGCATACCACAGGAGGGTCGTTCATCCCACCAAGGATTGCTTTGCTCTCAAGAATAGCATTCAGACCTTGGTTGAAGCAGGCGTTATATCGCTCAATTAAGTCGCCAGACTCCAAAGAGTATACGAGTATAAACTGTTTCTCAATCCTCCAACAAGTGCATGAGGTTAAACTGCTTCCTTACATACTCCAACAGGTATATGAGTCTAAACTGTTTCCTTTCTTTCACGGGAAGTTCCTGGAGAATACCATGCTTGATATTCTTAAGGATAACCCGGACACCCAACTGAGTACAATACCATACCCAGTTTTGCAAAGGAAGCTGGGGGTGGATGATTCATGTAACGGGAAGTTCCCAAAAGAAATCCATATAGTGTATTCTTAGGGATAATCCGGTCACCACAGCAAGATGATGAATAAGAAACTCCCATTCAAATTCTCACCGCGTCTGTGCACTCAACACTCTCCCCCTTTCGATTCCCCTAATGAACGAGAGGTCCACAAATCGAGCGATCAAACCTTCCTACAGTTAGGATCGTCTCAAATCTCTCGATTGGTCAAACCTTCCTACAGTTAGGACCACAACCAAAATCCCCTCTCGATTCCTCCAAGATTCCCCCAATGAACGAGAGGTCCACAAATCGAGCGATCAAACCTTCCTACAGTTAGGATCGACCTCAAACTCCCATTTGGTCAAACCTTCTTACAGTTAGGACCAAAATCAAAATCCCCTCTCGATTCCTCCAATGAACGAGAGGTCCACTTTCAAATCAAGTGATCAAACCTTCCTACAATTAGGGTCACCTCAAACTCCCATTTGGCCAAACCTTCCTACAGTTAGGGTCAAAACCATAATTCACTCTCGATAAACGAGAAATTCACCTTTAGTTCGGTAATCAAACCTTCTGACAGTTAGGATCATCCGAAGTTTTCGATTCTCGGAGTGGAGGTCCCACTCCTAGTTTCATCGTTCCGGATTCTGGGGGTGGAGATCCCACCTCGAGTCTCCTTTCCAGCTGAAGATAGAATATAAAATTCTTCTTCTTCAGTGTCGGGAGATAGAATATAAAATTCTTCCTCTCCCATTTCGGATTCGTCTTTGCCCCAAGAGAAGACACCACCTTTTTCAACTCCCAAAATCTATGCCTCACAGGTACTAGGAAGTTTATCCCGAATCCTAAGCAGGGATAAGTCTGCGCCTAACACGCGCTGCCGGTTTAGTCTTTTTCCGTAGAAAAAGACACCAGAGTTCGATTCTGGGGTATTCTATCCTGAAACCTAAGCAAGGATAAGTCTGCGCTTAACCCGCGCTGCCGGTTAGTTCCTAACCGTTAAAAAGAACACTCGTCCGCATATTCAACATTGCGGCAGGTTGTTATTAATAACACCAAAATCCATGCCTTACACGCCTCCCTCCGGTGGCGAAGACGAGGTTTGCTCAGCGACAGCCATGTCCCAAACCTCGCACTCGAGTCAGGATGCACTGGCAAGAGTACACATGGTTGATACCACGAATGATCAGACAGTTGCTAAGAAGTTCGAAGAGCAACAAGCAACCATCGACTCTTTAAAGGAGATGTTGGAACAGCTTCTGAACAAGAAGAAGAAGAAGAAGAGAGCCCAGCATACCTTACCGCGGCCGACGGGGAGTAAGGAGTGGGTACCTCTTCCTCATCCAGCGATGGAAACGGAAGATAATGGCGGTCCGCACTCTGATTACTCTTCCAAAACCTCGCTAGGGACGTCGCACACTGGGGGTAGCACCCGCGACAAGAGGTTCGATGAGTTCCAAAGCCAGCTCAACGCTTTGAAACTCTAACAAAATATGAACGAGCTGGGGGTAATCCGACCCTATCCTGTCGAGTGGTATACGATCCCATACCCAGCGAAGTTCAAGCCAATTAGCTTGGTGCAGTTTGATGGCAAGGGCTCATCCTCACAACACATCTACTATTTTATGGCGCAAACCGGGTTCCTTACGGGGAACGACGCTATTCTCACCAGGTTGTTCATAGGCACCCTCAAGGGGGTAACGTTTGAATGGTTCCGCAAGCTGGAACCCAGCTCTATCAAGTCATGGGCTGATGCGAAAAGGCTCTTCTTGACCCACTTCTTCGATAACGACATAGAGGTGTCAATGGCCACCCTCCTACCCGAAAAGCAACGAAAAGCGGAGTCGGTCAACGACTTTGTAAAGAGATTCAGGAACCGATCAGTCCACTGTCGGGACCAAGTTTCCGAGTTCACACTGATCGAAATGTGCTGCAACAATCTCTCGATCCATATTCTGTCCAAGGTCGCTGCAGTGGATACCCGGACCTGGAAGGAACTTGTTCGCCAAGGCGAGCAGTTGAAAAATATGATCAAGAGGCTAGAGGCCGAAGAACCTCACCCAAAAAAAGTAGCCGTGGAGCCGATCGTGCCAAAGAATCCTCCTCGAACAAGAGGAAAGGAGATCATGGTCGTCGAATCTGCTCCGGCGCCCAAAACGGCTCAATGGACGAAGCCCAGACAATTCGAGCAATGCCCTCCAAGGCAATACGACTTCAGGGAAGACCAAGTAGTGGCAACGTTCGACACTCTCTTAAAGAGCAATCGAATCAAACTACTGGAGGTCACAAAGCCTGAGGAGGTGAACAAGACTAGTGACCCGGGTTACTGTGCATACCACAGATTCCTTGGTCACCATACCTCTAAGTGTTACATCCTCAAGGATAAGCTCCGGGCCCTCTACGACACAGGAGTCCTAAAGAAGGAGAAAGTACAAAAGCAGGTGTAGGCGTATAAAATTGCTTATACGAGGTCAACGAATCGCACGCGAGCAACGGAATGCATCCATTCGCGTGCTGAATCAAGCCAACGGTTCGGGGAGTCAACGAGTCATCCAAACAAGAGCGGACTCGGATGAATCACGACCGAATCAAGATCGGTTTCGGACTCGAACTCAGAAGTGGATTTACTGCCAAATCAGGAATCTGACTTACTGCCAAATCAGATCAACGAATCAGAGTCTGAATCAACCAAATCACGGACAGAACCGAAAGACGAAAACACGACGGAACCCAACACCAAGGGGGGGCTCGGCCTGAGCCGAGCCACCCCCCGGGGCGGCCAGATCTATGCCCGGGCACAGTGAAGGGAGCCTATAAATAGGCCCCCCTTGTTTCATTTCAAAAGGTTGGATTTTTTGGAGGCGAAGCCCTGCTGGATTGAAGACTCAGATCTAAAAAAGATTCAAACTTTAGGAAGGTGGCTCGGTGTGTCGGCCACCTGTGCGCGGGCACAGTGAAGGTGGCCTATAAATAGGCCCCCCTTGTTTCATTTCAAAAGGTTGGATTTTTTGGAGGCGAAGCCCTGCTGGATTGAAGACTCAGATCTAAAAAAGATTCAAACTTTAGGACTTCAAGGACTTGCTCATCCAAATCTGGTGCTCGGCGATCGTCAACGCCAAATAAGGCAAGAGTTCGAGAGGACCCGATCTCCGATCTACGCAAGCACACTCCGGATCAAAGCTTGGTCTTTGATCCCGAGATTTGGGCGATTGTTTCCTTGGTGAACCAATCCCCCCCGGCTATTATTTCCTTCGTGAAATAATACCCGTCGTACTGCGTAGATCCGACCGGATCTAGATCGTGCGGTGATCCACGGATAAACCCCGGCGCAGGCGAAGAACCCACAAAGCGAGCGACCGCAAAACAGGAGCTCGTGATTTGTTCGACAAACAAGGATAAAAAGTTGTAATCTTTTTTTTTATTTTCTTTGATTTTCGTTGTAACCGGATCTTATAAAAAGACCGGATCTTTTGTAACTCAAAAAAGCTGTTATTTAAGATGACAATGGAATCAATGAAGAAAGACACGATTTTTCCCGCGAACAGTAGGAAGGTTTGACCAATCGGGAGATTTGAGACGATCCTGACTGTAGGAAGGTTTGATCACTCGATTTGTGGACCTCTTGTTCATTGGGGGAATCGAGAGGGGGAGAGTGTTGAGTGCACAGACGCGGTGAGAATTTGAATGGGAGTTTCTTATTCATCATCTTGCTGTGGTGACCGGATTATCCCTAAGAATACACTATATGGATTTCTTTTGGGAACTTCCCGTTACATGAATCATCCACCCCCAGCTTCCTTTGCAAAATTGGGTATGGTATTGTACTCAGTTAGGTGTCCGGGTTATCCTTAAGAATATCAAGCATGATATTCTCCAGGAACTTCCCGTGAAAGAAAGGAAACAGTTTAGACTCATATACCTGTTGGAGTATGTAAGGAAGCAGTTTAACCTCATGCACTTGTTGGAGGATTGAGAAACAGTTTATACTCGTATACTCTTTGGAGTCCTTACTTAATTGAACGATATAACGCCGGCTTCAACCAAGGTCTGAATGCTATTCTTGAGAGCAAAGCAATCCTTGGTGGGATGAACGACCCTCCTGTGGTATGCACAATACTTTGGGTCCGTAGTGTTGTCAGCTTCCTCCTGATTTGTGATAGGTGGTAGCTTGATCTTGTTGCTTCCAAGGAGGGATTCGAAGATGGCTGGAACGTCTTCGTCCTTGAAGGAATACTCTCTTTGGAGTCTCGGACCCGAAGTCTTTTGCTGCCTTCGGGATTGCTGTTGTGACGCTTGATTAGCACCACCAGTAGCTGCAGGTGTTTTGCCCTTACCACGAGAAGCGAAGTTTGAGTTGAGCGGATTACCCGTCGGTCGGCTCCTTTTGGTTTTCTTCCTTCGGAGGAAGCGTTCGGCTTGTTCACCGCGCACCTTCAAGTCTTTCCAAGTGTCAGACGGTGTTGTTCCCATTGCTTCCAACACGTCCAGTGCAAGGTTGTTGTGGCAAGTCTGGAGAATGAACTCTTCAGTGATCGGGTCCCGACAGTTCATCGCCTTGTTCCGGAACCTCTTGACGAAGGTGTCGACTAACTCCCCGTCTTTCTGCTTCTCATCGAGCAATGATCCGATAGATATCTCGGTGTCGTCGTCGAAGAAATTGGTGAGGAACATGGTCTCCATATCGTCCCAGCTGTTCACGCTACCTAGCTTGAGGCGGCGATACCAATCGATGGTGGCTCCACGAAGAGTGCCGACGAAGGACCGTACCATCAGAGGCTCATTACCAGAGATAACACCCAGGTGCGATTTGAAGTAAATCAAATGCTGAGTGGGTGAACCCTTCCCATCAAACGGCGTGAAGTTGATTAAGTTGAACTTCGCCGGATACGGGATTGATTCCCATTCTCTCGGGTATGGACAAGGAATGCCTGTCTTCTTTATCTCTTGAGCGGAAATCAACGTATTGATTTTGCTCTCAAGATTTCTGATTTTCAGACTTTCACCCGAGTTTTCGTCAGCACGATTCTGAGGTGGAAGCGTGGTGTTGTGACTAGCATTCTCATTACCACCCCCTGCATTGACGGGAGGATTATTGGCATTACGAGCTTCATTCGTATCCTCGTCTTCCTGATGAATTTGGTTGCGACGGCTTGGTTCGCCTTGCTTGTTCGTCAGTGCTTGAATTTGTTGCTCATGCATCTCTCTCATATTCTGCATAGCCATCTGCATTTCGAACCTGAAGCTCTCCTGCTGTTTGGCCATGGCTTCTTCGAGCATCTTGGCCACTTGTTCCGCTCTTATCATGAATGACTCGCGGGGTTGTCCATCGCTGGATACCGTGTTATCTGTTGCGACAGCAGAGCAGGAATCCGATTCTTCATCTTCCGACGGTAATCTTGTCTGAACCCTACCATAAGTTCCTCGTATGATGGCTCCAGACCTCAGACGAGTTAGATACTGGGGTACCGGCGGAATTGACTCGGGATTATCCCTTGTCGATGCCCTTTTGCTGGTCATATTGGTAGTGACCCTAGGAAGTTCTCCGGTTTTGGCGTTTCGGTACTGAGCCTTTCGAAAACCGAAACTCGTTCGGGGACCGCCTTGATGCAGTCGCACTCAGACAATACTGCCCGAATGAGTTTGGAACAGGGGCATTGAGTTTCCTGTTCTCGGGGACTCCTCTTCCTGGTTTTACTCGTACCCCCAACACGATAGTACAACTCGTCTGCTTGACGATCGGAGTAACCTGTCGTGTGTTGGCACGACTTCTCAGGTATAACGCTATCGTCGTCAGACGATAACGTTTCCTTCTGAGGGGGAATTACCTTCTTCATAGTTTTGAGAGTCACGCGCCTCGAAACGCGCCTTTGTGGGCGTGAATTCTCAACGGGCTCCTGGACTTCAATGCGCAAGGTAGTGCGCTTGGGTGCCATGATTTCTTTGTCATGTTGAGGGTTGCGGTGACCCCCAGCATGTTGATTCGTTCGGGACTTCTTCATTGGCCCCAAACGTTCCTGGACTGGAGCTTTGCCTCGTTCCTTGGGAAGTGGACCGAGGTGCTCCAAAACCGACTTCCTTTTCTGGGATGGTCCCGCGGGATCTCCCGGAACAGTTGTGGAAATCATCGGCGGTTTGGATTGATTCGCCGGAAGTTGAACTTTCGACGGCTGCGCCACTCTTCCCTCCTCCAACTTCTTGGCCTCCTGCACAAGAATTTTTGCTTGTGCGAGTAGCGCGCGGTGTTTGTGAATCCGCTCTTCAAGTGTCGAACGGTTCCGTTTGATCCAGATCCATTCGTTCGTTGGCGGCTTGGAGGAGCTGCCATTCTTCAGTTGTTGAGTCTGTTTGCCTCCTCTGTTCTTCAGATCCACGTTGTAGCGGATCCCGTCAACAGACTCCATGGCCTTTGCAAATTGTTTCACAAGGCGTTGACGTTGCCTTTGGCGGGCTCTCTTCGAGAGAGTCACCACGCCCCCTGCGGCAGAAGGGTTGGCCATAGCAGATCCGACCTGGTTGGGGATTGGAGGAATCTCACCCGATGCGACTTTGGCATCCAGCGGGGCGAGATCTTCGTTGGTGTTTTCCACGTCTTCATACCAACGAGTTTTTCTCCTGGAGGAGAACTTGGACTTCTTGGACTTGCGGGGGGAGGTTGATCCGGACGAGGACGACAAGTATTCCTCGAACTTCTGTTGGTCGAACTCGTATTCAACCTCCTCCACGACTGGGATCTGAATCCGCGGCTGCGACGCTCCGATCTCGGCAGCGAGATCGGTGGCTCCCACTGTGGTTGCCAGATTGTTCGCGGGAAAAATCGTATCTTTCTTTGTAATTGATTGCATTGTCATCTTAAATAACAGCTTTTTGAGTTACAAAAGATCCGGTCTTTTTATAAGATCCGGTTATAACGAAAATCAAAGAAAATAAAAGAAAGATTACAACTTTCTCCTTTTGTGTCGAACGAATCACGAGCTCATGTTTTGTGGTCGCTCGCTTTTGTGGGTTCTTTGCCTGTGCCGGGGTTTATCCGTGGACCACCACGAGATCTAGATCTGGTCGGATCTACACAGTACGACGGGTATTATTTCACGAAGGAAATAATAGCCGGGGGGGATTGGTTCACCAAGGAAACAATCGCCCAAATCTCGGGATCAAAGGCCAAGCTTTGATCCGGAGTGTGCCTGCGTAGATCTGAGATCCGGTCCTCTCGAACTCTTGCCTTATTTGGCGTTGACGCTCGTCGAGCACCAGATCTGGATGAGCAAGTCCTCGAAATCCTAAAGTTTAAATCTTTTTTTGATCTGAGTCTTCAATCCAGCAGGGCTTCGCCTCCAAAAAATCCAACCTTTTTCAAATGAACCAAGGGGGGCCTATTTATAGGCTCTCTGAACTGTGCCCGCGCACAGATCTGGGTCGGCCCCCCATGGGTGGCCGGCACTGGGCCGAGCCACCCATAGGTGGCTCGGTCTTGGCTTGTCCGGTCTCGTGGTTGATTCGGACTCTGATTTGTTGATCTGATTTGGCAGTAGATCCGATTCCTGATTAGGCAGTAAATCCACTTCTGAGTTCGAGTCCGAAACTGATCTTGATTCGATCGTGATTCGTCCAAGTCTGCCCTTGGTTGGATGACTCGTTGAGTCTTCGAACACTTGGCTTGATTCCAAACGCGAATGGATGTATTCCGTTGCTCGCGTGCGATTCGTCAACCTCGTCGCCTCGTTGGTTCGTCGGTTTATGCCGAGCTATGCTAAGGGACCTATAAGCAATTTTATACGCCTACAGAGCCATCGAAAAGGAGTTGCATGTTAGAGCGGAAGATGACTACGATGAGGTGAGGAACGAAGGAGTCGTTTCTAGTTGTATATCGATATCCGGTTCCTAGCAAGGCCAGGTGGTATAGAAAGGATGGATGAGCTCACGAATTTTCTCAGCTGAAGTTCTAACTTGAACGGGACTTCAAGTTCCTAAAGGGGACCCATGATACGGGTGTATCTTCTCTTCAGAACTTAGTGATCCTTATGGGAGCTTGAGGATAGATGATTCTCATAGTAGCTTGAGAATAGAGGTGTAAAACAGCACAGTGGAACGCAGGTTAAAGCGTGGAATAAGACGGCGAATCGAAGAATCAAAGCATCCAGTTTTTAGCCCGTGAGTCGACTCATAACAGTCATGACTCGACTCATCAGGTTGAGTCGACTCATGCCTGTCATAAGTCGACTCATGCCTGTCATAAGTCGACTCATGAAACCCAGCCGTTTTTTCAAAAGTTTCTGACGAGTCGACTCACCATTTCATGAGTCGACTCATGACCCCGTAAGTCGACTCATGAGTGTTCATGAGTCAACTCATCGATGGTTTCCTGGTTCGTTTGGGTTTTTGTTTACACGTTTTCCTGTGGGGTTGGGACTTGGTTATTTACCACATTACCATCCATGTTGTTATACCTATATAAGGGATTGTTTAGGGTTTCTAATCAATCAGATGTAATCAAAGTAAGATTCTAATCAAGAGAGATTAGGGTTTAGAGAGAATTGAGAGCTTGTTCTCGATTCTATTGAGATTGTGAGAGAGGGATTGTAATCTTTTCATACTCATAATCTAGAGAGGGTATTTTCCTTCGCCACATACTAAATTGTTCTTGTGTTTCTGTCATCCTCTTCTCAACCCACCTTTGATAATTCCGCGATCAAAGGTGCTCGCACGGTGACTCGTATCAATTTCTATAGTTAACTAACACACTAAGTATGTGTTAGTATGTTCTAATTTCTATGTGTGTAGTGTGAGTGATCAAGGCTTGTATAATATTTCTAAGTAAAGAAAAATGTAAAAACAATTACATTGACGTATATGTTCTTCATCTTCTTTACTTCATAATGCCTTAAACCCATCTTACACTTGTTCATATTTGATATTGAAATATGCATATAAATGTTAGTACATTTGTATAACACACATAGTATAAATTATTATCATCAAAAAATATCTTGGAGACATGATATTCAACAGAGGACTCTCTCTCGTGCTCAAATTTCACCAAAGTACTTAAGTTTCTGCTCTATCTGCCTTGGTATGCTCTCCTCCTCGTCAGTAATAATCCTAAGGAAGGTATTTATAACCTCTAAGAACCATAACTAAAGTCTAGAGTTGAAAAGAAGTTGCATCGAAGAACCTCTGTTTTTCGAGACCCTCACGGCTGTCTCGGAAACATGACTCATTTCTAGCCATTATGTAACTGCTTCAACCATGTTTTAACGCTATTATTTCAGCAGTTAGCGGCATGATTTTTGCTTGTAATGGCTCTCCCTTGTTTATAAATGATCCCCAGCAGTTATGAAGCCACGTGGACTACATAAAACTTGAGAAAACCGTCGCCAAGCCCATTCTAGTTTCCGAGACAGTCGTGAGTGTCTCGGAAACTATGATTTGCCTTCATAGCTTCCAAGACAGCTATAAGTGTTTCGGAAACTATGATTTGCCTTCATAGCTTCTGAGGCAGCCGGAAACTATGATTTGCCTTCATAGCTTCTGAGGCAGCCGCAACTGTCTCAGAAACTATAAGTCTTCTCATAGTTTCTGAGACATGTTTTGTGCCTCGAAACTTGCATGATGCACCTTTTGTATATTCCTTAGTTTCTCTTTGAATTTGGATGGTCCTTTATAACTTAGATAATGATGTTTATCATCTTTTCTTCAATTTGAGCTATGTGTGATACCCTATAGGTAATTTTTGATGCCTACAAGCTTGATAGCCTGAGATTGGTTCTAGGAATAATGAAGCTGAATTGTGCTTCTAGGCTAGAAAGCATTAATTGGGGGGAGGGATAATGAGTTTGATGGATTTGAGGAAGGTTTAAGAGGGATTTCAATTTGGATTGAGGGGGAGGAGGATGTGGCTTTGCTGAGTCTTGAGGAAGAGGGATCTAAGATGAGCAGATCTGGAGGGTTTGATGTGAGGAAAGTGAGGAGGTCATGGGGAGGGGGGTTAGATGAGGTTGGCCATGAGTGGGGTGGCCATTGGAGAGGAGCTCCGACCATCCAAACAATAGTATTAGGCTAGCATAAAAAATCGCCCCCTTGGGGGACAAAAGGAGGAGAGAGAAAGAGGGATCTTGCTTAGGCAACTGTTGCAAACTTCTACAATAATCATGGTTTTAGAGCAGTTTGATAGTTCATGTTTGCTTGTAAGTGGAGTCCTCTTCATTTCCTCCAAATAGTCATGGTCTTTGAAGCTGATAGAGTGATGCTTGCATTAGGTTAACCTTTTCTAATGTGTGTTTGTAAAACCCTATAAATTTGAAAATATTATGGAAAATAATGATAAATGAGTTTTAATGTGGTTGATAGTCATTCTGGGACAAATGAACCTGATTGTGATCAATTTGTGATCGATTATATTATACACACACACACATGTGTGTGTGTGTGAATGTAAATATATATTGATGTATATGGAATCTATCAGCTGTGATTCACCTGTATATGGAATCTATTAGCTACTATTCACCTCTGGTCGATCGACTGATCATAAGGATCAGTCGATCGATCGGAGGTAGAATTATATATATATATATATATATATATATATATATACCCGAATTTTCTTTTCTCACATTGTAGCAGTCACCCCCTCAAAACCCTGGCTTCTATACTTTGTTTTCTGGAGAATTTTTGAAGGAGGATCGCATTTCCTCGCGCGTTTGGGAGATCAAAGCGATCAAATCAAGGCAAGTTCATCTCTTCCTAAACTCATCCCCTTAGTTTTCATTTTTAATGGTTTAAACCCTAGATTTGGATGAATAGATCTGTAGATATGAACACTAAATGAAGAAAAGGCAAGATCTTGATGTTTAAAACCATAATTTATTATTAACTGATGATGAACTGGTTAGGATTAGAACCCTAATTAATCAATTAAAACATGTTTAAGTGATGTTTAAGGAGTTTAAAACAAATCCAAGTTTTGTTGATGTGTTTTGGTTTGGCCATTTTTACACGCAGTTTATACAAGATTTAAATCATGTGGTACACCCTATGTTAATAATTAACGAGTTTTGAGAGAAATGCTTAACTCTAGAAAAACAGACAGTTTTGTTCCAGTGTTTGGGTCGGTCGACTGACCCCATGGATCATTCGACCGATCAGTTGTTCAGGTTATAACGTTTTCCCACTAGTTGGTCAACCGGTAGGAATAACCAGTCAACCGATAGAGGTTGTGTACGTCGCCGCCTGGTCGACTGATAGAATTTATCAGTCGACTGATCATGTATCAGCCAACTGATTTTTAAAATTAGTCGATTGGTCTAGTGCTATTTCTCTACTTATGATGATGTTCTATGTACATTTGGTCATGAAAATGAAGGACGGGACTGTATGTCGATACACGTGCGTGTGTATGGTGGTGTACACATTTGGTTTAGGCAAACACGGATCCTCAGGAGTGCGTGGTCATATGTCAAGCTGTCATGATGTAGGAGCGATAATTATCGAGTTGTTTAGTCAGTGTTAATTTTTGTATGGATAGTCGAGATAGGTTGTGAGCCGTGTTCGCGGGAAAAATCGTAGCTTTCATTGACGTCATTGTACACTCTTTAGTAATTGTTTATCGATTACAAAGATCTGGTCTTTTTATAAGATCCGGTTACAACAAGATCAAAAAAAAAAAGAAAAAGTTACAACTTTCCTTATTTGTCGAAGGAATCACGAGATCCTGTTTTGCGGTCTCTCGCTTTTGTGGGTTCTTTGCCTGCACCGGGGTTAATCTGTGGACCACCGCGCGATCTAGATCCGGTCGGATCTACACGATATGATGGGTATTATTTCGCGAAGGAAATAATAGCCGGGGGGGATTAATTCACCAAGGAAATAATCGCCCTAGTAATCGAAATCGACCAAGCGAAATCAGCCACCAAAAGGTGGCCGAGGCACCTAGCCACCAAAAGGTGGCCGAGGCACCAAAAGGTGGCCGAGGCACCAAAAGGTGGCCGAGGCACCAAAAGGTGGCCGAGGCACCAAAAGGTGGCCGAGGCACCAAAAGGTGGCCGAGGCACCAAAAGGTGGCCGAGGCACCAAAAGGTGGCCGAGGCACCAAAAGGTGGCCGAGGCACCAAAAGGTGGCCGAGGCACCAAAAGGTGGCCGAGGCACCAAAAGGTGGCCGAGGCACCAAAAGGTGGCCGAGGCACCAAAAGGTGGCCGAGGCACCAAAAGGTGGCCGAGGCACCTAGCCACCAAAAGGTGGCCGAGGCATCGAGCCACCAAAATGTGGTTTTTTTGGTTTTCCGGTTTATCCAAACTTTGATTTGTTGATCTGAACTCTGATTTGGCAGTCCGAATCCTGATTTGGCAGTAAATCTACTTCGGTGTTTGAGTTTGAGTTCGGATCCTGATTTGATCTTGATTCGTTCGAGTCCGCTCCCGATCTTGATTGATGTAGTGGACTCTATGGTTGAATGATTCGTTGATTGATCGACCCGTACCGTCGTTTGCGTGCGATTCGTTAACCTCGTCACCTCATTAATTCGCTTCATCGCATCTCATTTAGCTTTGATATTGTGGTTTAACGATCATTCTTGGATTCATCGCCCGATGGTTCGTTGGTTTGTCGAATCACCGTGCCGAGCTGTGCTAAGGGACCCATGGGCAGTTTTATACGCCTACAAGCCGCACGAGATTGCGATGAACCATGGGATACTACAAGTACATATGCTCCGCATCATACCTCTTTATGGATGTCCAAGTTCGGTTGTGAGCCGCATGAGATCGTGATGAATCACAGGATACTATGAGTACCGAGACTCCATATCTCTTTTGTTTGCATGGTGTTCCAGATTAGGCTGACTTGCCTATACTCCGTTGGGTGTACGATTTAGGTAGTGAGCCGCAAGATTGTGCAATGCGCCAAAGGATATTGTGAGCACCTATACTCCACATCATTTTAGTTGAAGAGAATTATACAGGATTGTGTATTTTCTCCCCTATCATCTACCCCGAGAGCAGTGTGTGTAATATTGTGTTTAGACATGTACGATGTGTCCTTATCGAGGTATCTCTCAAGTCTGTATTTTTGTTCCGTGCCACCTACCCAAGGGTAGTGTGAGATGTTATTATACGACATGTATAACATATTTTACAATAAGGTGTTGGTGATGTGTTTCCTTTTGTTGTTTGTCCATTTATAGGATTTTGGAGTTGATATTTAGTGATTCACAATTTGAGATATATGGTATAAATATGAGGGTTTCCTTGTTTGGATTATTCCCTCGACGTACTCATCTTATATTTTGGATATCTAAATTTTAACTCCTCTTAATACAGGGTAAATGATGTAGGTAGATTATGCATTTTGTAGGTAGAGCCTCCATTATATGCATAGCCCTTCCCCTGGGGCGGGCGGAGATGTTCTTGCTAGCGCTCTGAAGTTGTTGTTGTAGGCGTATAAAACTGTCTATAGGTCCCTTAACACAGCTCGACAACGCCGATTCGACGAACCGACCATCGGGCGACGTATACAGACACGATTGTTAGTCCACAACGTCGAAGCCAAGCGATACGCGAGGAAGCGGATTAACGTGGCTACGAAGCTAATGAACCGCACGCAAACAACGGAATAAATCCACTCGCGTGCGGAATCAAGCCAAGGGTTCGAAGAGTCAACGAGTCATCCAACCAAGGGCAGACTCGGACGAATCACGATCGAATCAAGATCAGTTTCGGACTCGAACTCAGAAGTGGATTTACTGCCAAATCAGGAATCGGATTTACTGCCAAATTAGATCAACAAATCAGAGACTAAGTTAACCAAATCACGGACAGAACCGAAAAACGGATACAACGCAAAACGACGAAACCCAAACGCCTAAGGGGGCTCGGCCAAGGCCGAGCCACCCATGGGTGGCTCGGGGGAGAGCCGGCCACCTTGGCCGACCCAGATCTGTGCGCGGGCATAGTTCAGAGAGCCTATAAATAGGCCCCCGTTGGTTCATTTGAAAAGGTTGGATTTTTTGGAGGCGAAGCCCTGCCGGATTGAAGACTCAGATCTAAAAAAGATTCAAACTTTAGGACTTCGAGGACTTGTTCATCCAGATCTGGTGCTCGGCGATCGTCAATGCCAAATAAGGCAATATTTCGAGAGGACCGGATCTCAGATCTACGCAGGCGTACTCTGGATCAAAGCTTGGTCTTTGATCTCGAGAATTAAAAGCTACTATTTCCTTGGCGAAATAGTACCCTCGGCTATTATTTCCTTGGTGAAATAATACCCATCGTACTGCGTAGATCCGACCGGATCTAGATCTCGCGGTGGTCCACGGATAAACCCCGGCGCAGGCAAAGAACCCACACAAGCGAGCGACCGCAAAACAGGAGCTCGTGATTCGTTCGACACAAAAGTTGTAATCTTTTTCTTTTTCTTTGATTTCGTTGTAACCGGATCTAAAAAAGACCGGATCTTTTGTAACTCAAAAAGCTGTTATTTAAAGATGACTCCTCGTCCGGATCAACCTCCCCCCGCAAGTCCAAGAAGTTCAAGTTCTCCTCCAGGAGAAAAACTCGTTGGTATGTAGACGTTGAAAACACCAACGAAGATCTCGCCCCGTTTGATGCCAAAGTCGCATCGGGTGAGATTCCTCCAATTCCCAACCAGGTCGGAGCTGCTCTGGCCAACCCTTCTGCCGCAGAAGGCGTGGTGACTCGAAACAGTTCGCAAAGGCCATGGAGTCCGTTGACGGGATCCGCTACAACGCGGATCTGAAGAACAAGAGAGGCAAACAGCCTCAACAACAGATGAACGGCGCCTCTTCCAAGCCGCCAACAATGGAATGGGTCCGTGTCAAATGGAACCGATCAACGCTGGAGGAGCGCATTCGCAAGCGCCGCGCACTATCAGCGCAGGCACGGGCTCAAGCTGAAGAAGCCTGTAGGAAGTTGCAGAAAGAGGTGGCCAAGATGCCGCCATCAACTAGCAAAGTTTGGAGGCCGAAGTCTGAAGCGGCAGTTCAGACCAAAGAGCATCAACTGCAGCCGTCGAAAGTTCAACTTCCGGCGAATCAATCCAAACCGCCGATGATTTCCACAACTGCTCCGGGAGATCCCGCAGGACCATCCCAGAAAAGGAAGTCAGTCTTAGAGCGCCTCGGTTCACTTCCCGAGGAGCGAAGCAAAGATCCAATCCAAGGACGTTTGGGCCCACTAAGAAAACCCCGAACGACTCAACACGCTGGGGGTCGCCGTCACCTCCAACGTGATAAAGAAATCAGGGCAGCTATGCGCACCAATTTGCGCATTGAAGTCCAAGAGCCCGCTGAGAACTCACGCCCAAAAAGGCATGTTTCGAGGCGCGGAACTTTAGAAAGCCCGAAGAAGGTAATTCGCTCTCAGAAGGAAACGTTATCGTCTGATGATGATTACGTTATACCTGAGAAATCGTGCCAACACACGATAGGTTGCTCCGACTTTCAAACGGACGAGTTGTACTATCGTGCTGGTGGTACGAGCAAAGCCAGAAAGAGAAGTCCTCGAAGGCTAGAAACTCGGTGCCCTTGTTCAAAGCTCATTCGGGCAGTACTGTCTGAGTGCAAATGCATCAAGGTAGTCACCGAGAGAGTTTCGGTGTTCGAAAGGCTTAGTACCGAAGCGCCAAAACCAAGGCATAGGCGTTTCCGGCAAAGAAGAACGGTGGTTGAAGATGGAGAATTTCCGAGGGTCACTACCAATATGACCAGCAAAAGGGCATCGACAAGGGGTAATCCCGAGTCAATTCCGGAAGTACCCTGGTATCTAACTCGTCTGCAGTGTGGAGCCATTACACGAGGAACTTATGGTAGGGTTCGGACAAGATTACCGTCAGAAGATGAAGAATCAGATTCCTGCTCTGCTGTCGCATCAGACAATACGGTGTCCAGCGAAGGACAACCCCGCGAGTCATTCATGATAAGCGCGGAACAAGTGGCTATTCAGGTTCGAAATGCAGATGGCCATGCAGAGTATGAGAGAAATGCATGAGCAACAAATTCAGGCACTGACGAACCAGCAAGGTGAACCAAGCCGCCGTAACCAGGTCGTTCAGGAAGAGGAGCACACAGATACGGATGAAGCTCATAATGCCAATAATCCTCCCGTCAATGCAGGGGGTGGTAATGAGGACGCTAGTCGTAATGTCACACTTCCGCCTCAGAATCGTGCTAACGAAAACACAGGCGAAAGTCTGAAGATCAAGAACCTCGAGAGCAAAATCAACACATTGATCTCCGCTCAAGAGACGAAGAAAACAGGCATTCCCTGTCCATACCCAAGAGAGTGGGAATCGATCCCATTTCCGGCGAAGTTCAACCTAATTAACTTCACGCCGTTTGATGGTAAGGGTTCACCCACTTAGCATGTGATTTATTTCAAATCACACATGGGGGTAATCTCTGGCAATGAGCCTCTGATGGTGCGGTCATTCGTCGGCACTCTTCACGGAGCCGCCTTCGATTGGTATCGCCACCTCAAGCCAGCCTAATTAACTTCACGCCGTTTGATGGGAAGGGTTCGCCCACTCAGCATGTGATTTATTTCAAATCACACCTGGGGGTAATCTCCGGTAATGAGCCTCTGATGGTGCGGTCATTCGTCGGCACTCTTTGCGGAGCCGCCTTCGATTGGTATCACCGCCTCAAGCCAGGTAGCGTGAACAGCTGGGACGATATGGAGACCATGTTCCTCACTAATTTCTTCGACGACGACACCGAGATATCTATCGTGTCATTGCTCGATGAGAAGCAGAAAGACGGAGAGTTAGTTGACACCTTCGTCAAGAGGTTCCGGAACAAGGCGATGAACTGTCGGGACCCGATCACTGAGGAGTTCATCCTCCAGACTTGCCACAACAACCTTGCATTGGACGTGTTGGAAGCGATGGGAACAGCACCGTCCGAAACTTGGAAAGATTTGAAGGTGCGCGGGGAACAAGCCGAACGCTTCCTCCAAAGGAAGAAAGCCGAAAGGAGCCAACCGATGGCGAATCCTCCGAACTCAAATTTCACCTCTCTTGGTAAGGGCAAGGCACCTGCAGCTGCTGATGGTGCTAATCAAACGTCACAACAACAATCCCGAAGGCAGCAAAAGACTTCGGATCTGAGACTCCAAAAAGAGTACTCTTTTAAGGACGAAGACGTTCCAGCCATCTTCGAATCCCTCCTTGGAAGCAACAGGATCAAGCTACCACCTATCACAAATCAGGAGGAAGCTGACAACACTACGGACCCAAAGTACTGTGCATACCACAGGAGGGTCGTTCATCCCACCAAGGATTGCTTTGCTCTCAAGAATAGCATTCAGACCTTGGTTAAAGCCGGCGTCATAGACCGGTATAAGAGGTTAAACTGCTCCCTGAGACTCCAAAGAGTATACGAGTATAAACTGTTTCTCAATCCTCCAACAAGTGCATGAGGTTAAACTACTTCCTTACATACTCCAACAGGTATATGAGTCTAAACTGTTTCCTTTCTTTCACGGGAAGTTCCTGGAGAATACCACGCTTGATATACTTAAGGATAACCCGGACACCCAACTGAGTATAATACTATACCCAGTTTTGCAAAGGAAGCTGGGGGTGGATGATTCATGTAACGGGAAGTTCCCAAAAGAAATCCATATAGTGTATTCTTAGGGATAATCTGGTCACCACAGCAAGATGATGAATAAGAAACTCCCATTCAAATTCTCACCGCGTCTGTGCACTCAACACTCTCCCCCTCTCGATTCCCCCAATGAACGAGAGGTCCACAAATCGAGCGATCAAACCTTCCTATAGTTAGGATCGTCTCAAATCTCCCGATTGGTCAAACCTTCCTACAGTTAGGACCACAACCAAAATCCCATCTCGACTCCTCCAATGAACGAGAGGTCCACTTTCAAATCAAATGATCAAACCTTCCTACAGTTAGGGTCACCTCAAACTCCCATTTGGTCAAACCTTCTTATAGTTAGGACCACCGTCAAAATCCCCTCTCGATTCCTCTAATGAACGAGAGGTCCACTTTCAAATCAAGTGATCAAACCTTCCGACAGTTAGGGTCACCTCAAACTCCCATTTGGTCAAACCTTCTTACAGTTAGGACCACAGTCAAAATCCCCTCTCGATTCCTCCAATGAACGAGAGGTCCACTTTCAAATCAAGTGATCAAACATTCCTACAGTTAGGGTCACCTCAAACTCTCATTTGGCCGAACCTTCCTACAGTTAGGGTCAAAACCATAATTCACTCTCGATAAATGAGAAATTCACCTTTAGTTCGGTAATCAAACCTTCTGACAGTTAGGATCATCCGAAGTTTTCGATTCTCAGAGTGGAGGTCCCACTCCTAGTTTCATCGTTCCGGATTCTGGGGGTGGAGATCCCACCTCGAGTCTCCTTTCTAGCTGAAGATAGAATATAAAATTCTTCTTCTTCAATGTCGGGAGATAGAATATAGAATTCTTCCTCTCCTATTTCGGGTTCGTCTTTGCCCCAAGAGAAGACACCACCTTTTTCAACTCTCAAAACTGTGCCTCACAGGTACAGGGAATTTTATCTCGAATCCTAAGTAGGGATAAGTCAGCGCCTAACACGCGTTGCCGGTTTAGTCTTTTACCGATTGAAAAAGACACTAGAATTTTAGTCTAGGAAGTTTATCCCGAATCCTAAGCAGGGATAAGTCTGCGCCTAACACGCACTGCCGATTTAGTCTTTTTCCGTAGAAAAAGACACCAGAGTTCGATTCTGGGGTATCCTATCCTGAAACCTAAGCAAGGATAAGTCTGCGCTTAACACGCGCTGCCGGTTAGTTCTTAACCGTCAAAAAGAACACCCGTTCACATATTCAACATTGTGGCAGGTTGTTATCAATAACACCAAAGTCCATGCCTTACACGCATGGGGAGGAACGGATTTCGACAATCCGCATGCTAGCCCGATTCAAACGGTAGTCGGTAAAGGCTTATCAAACCCGTTGAAGGCTGGGGGTTAGCTAAAAATCCTAAAGTCAGCGCCTAACACGCGTTGCCGGGTAGTCTATTCCCGTGAGAAAGACGAAGTCTACGTATTCAATATCGTAGCACTAAGAGCATTAACTCTCTTAGCACAACGTCACATGCGGAACGGATTTACATAATCCGCATGCTAGCCCGACTCAAACGGTAGTCGGTAAAAGCTTATCAAACCCGTTGATGGCTGAGGGTTTGCCAAAAATCCTATAAATATGAGAGTCACTGACGCATCAGCTTCATTAGTTGCTCTCGTGACTTGAGCATCCAACGACATTCAAAACCCTATGGTCAACGCCGGTCAACGCGTAACCCTAGGTCAACGCTATTCAACGCGTTGCGATCAAAAAGTCAGCGTACGACGTTTAAAACCCTAAGGTCAATGCCGGTCAACGCGTAACCCTAGGTCAACGCCAATCAATGCGTTGTAATGAAAGAATCATTACTCCGAAAAGTGTACGAGTATAAACTGCTTCTTAATACTCCAATAAGGTATATGAGTATAGACTGTTCCCTATTTTTGGTTGAGAAGTTCCTGGAGAATATTTTTCTAAATATTCTTAAGGATAACTCAACAACACTACGCCAGACAACGCGTCGCAAATAAAGACTCAACGCCAACATTTGAGGGTCAGTTCTACGTTGAACCAACAAACATGAGCTAAAGATCATAAAATCAGGAATCGACTTCAAATTCGAAATTCCAACAACGGTCAGACAATAAATGCAGCACCGAAAACCTCGCAGACATTCGACAAAGCACCGAATAGCCTGAAGAATAAATGCAGCACCGGAACTCTTACAGACATTCGACAAAGCACCGAATAGCCTGGAGGATTGAAGGAATCAAGAACAGAAGCCATTCCAAGGTCCCGTTACACCGACTGAAGGTTGGGACAATCATATCCAAAGTATTCCAGACTCTTCTATAAAAGAACGAGGCTGAAATACTTTGGAGGGGGTATCTGTAGGCGTATAAAATTGCTTATAGATCCCTTAGCACAGCTCAGTACAAACCGACGAACCATCGAGGCGACGAGGTTAACGAATCGCACGCAAGCAACAGAATAAATCCACTCGCGTGCGGAATCAAGCCAAGGGTTCGAAGAGTCAACGAGTCATCCAACCAAGGGCAGACTCGGACGAATCACGATCGAATCAAGATCAGTTTTGGACTCGAACTCAGAAGTAGATTTACTGCCAAATCAGGAATCAGATTTACTGCCAAATTAGATCAACAAATCAAAGTCTAAGTTAACCGAATCACGGACAGAACCGAAAAATGGATACAACGCAAAACGACAAAACCCAAACACCTAAGGGGGCTCGGCCAAGGCCGAGCCACCCATGGGTGGCTCGGCCCAGTGCCGAGCCACCTATAGGTGGCTTGGATCTGTGCGCGGGCACAGTTCAGAGAGCCTATAAATAGGCCCCCCTTGGTTCATTTGAAAAGGTTGGATTTTTTGGAGGCGAAGCCCTGCCGGATTGAAGACTCAGATCTAAAAAAGATTCAAACTTTAGGACTTCGAGGACTTGTTCATCCATATCTGATGCTCGGCGATCGTCAACGCCAAATAAGGCAAGAGTTTGAGAGGACCGGATCTCAGATCTACGCAGGCGTACTCTGGATCAAACCTTGGTCTTTGATCCCGAGAATTAAAGGCTACTATTTCCTTGGTGAAATAGTACCCTCGGCTATTATTTCCTTGGCGAAATAATACCCGTCGTACTGCGTAGATCCGACCAGATCTAGATCTCGCGGTGGTCCACGGATAAACCCCGGCGCAGGCAAAGAACCCACACAAGCGAGCGACCGCAAAACAGGAGCTCGTGATTCGTTCGACACAAAAGAAGAAAGTTGTAATCTTTGTTTATTTTTCTTTGATTTTCATTGTAACCGGATCTTATAAAAAGACCGGATCTTTTGTAACTCAAAAAGCTGTTATTTAAGATGATAATGGAATCAATTACAAAGAAAGACACGATTTTTCCCGCGAACAGTTGTTTTTACCTCTTTTCAGCTAACGTGTTAGAGTTCCGAAGAGTCACAGGTTGACGGGGATTCAGCATAGTCATCTTCATTCATAGGTAGTTGTTTGGTGCTCCACAGTAGATTATCTATGATTTTAGTTTTCTTTTAGAGATGCATTTCATTTTGGAGGCTGAGAGCCTATGTATTTTTCAGTTGCCTCTTATGTATTAGAGATTTGATGTTCTTATTCCAGTTTATCAGATGTACTTTCTTTTCTTCTATTGGAACATGATTATATATATTATTGAATACATCTTCTTTATATTTTGTTCCTTGTATTGTTATCTTTGACGTATCTGCTTGTACCATCACTTTTTATTTTTGATATCTGCTAGAGCGATATTAATGTGATGGTGAAACATGTTTTTGCATAGTATTGGGTACATGACAGGTTTGATAACTTTGGGTTCATCTTGAACTATAGCCATGTGTGAAACCAGGGGCGTCACAGTGTTTAACTAATAGTGTATGATAGATGGTTTTTTTATTCTATTGGTCAACTCTCTAACTTTGAACCGATATCTACTCTAAAAATCAAGTGTAAACAAGTGGTTATCTATTTGGTGTAACTTTAGGGAGTGTTTGGATACCATTGGTTGGGTGTTTCCAAGGTGTTTTTGCAAAAACAAAATAACATGTGTGTGGAAACTATGATGTTTTTGTTGAGCTACAACATCGAAAACCTAAAACACAATACTTATTTCAAAACACCAAAAATGTGGTTTAAGCTTGGTATGTTGAGTTTAAAGCGTGTTAATAAAATATCTAATGTAGTGTATTAATAATGTATTTAATATAATATATTTGCTATACAGTATAATATATTATATTTTACTATATTATATATGTTACATTGTTATTCTCTTAATATATTAATACCGTGTTTAATACCATTAATCAAATACACATACAATACTCTAATTATATAATATGATAATAATAATTTAAATATGATCATATAATAATATAAAATAAAATATATAAATAAAAATTAAATAGTAAAATAAAAATAAATTTATATAAAATAATAAATAGTAATGATATAGCTAATATATATTATGTAATAAAATATTCTATTTATTATTTAATTAATATAATATATCATTAGTTTTATATATTTATATTAATAATAAATATAATAATTTATTAATAATAAATATAATATAGTAATGTTCTAATAATATATATAATAAATAAATATATATATATATATATATATATATATATATATATATATATATATATATATTATAGTATATATTAATTACATTTTTCATAAAATATTCTATTATTATTTAATTTATATAATATATCATTAATCTTATTCATTTTATATTAATAGTAAATAATGATGATGCCACCAAGCACTAAGCTATACGATGCCTATGTCACAGGCATATATATATACACACACTGTAAAACCCTAGAATTTTTATAATTTTATTGGAGAATTTATTTAAACTTTTATAAGTTTTATGATGTGTGCTTACCATTCTATGATGAATGGAATCAGTTAGAATTTATTTGGAGTTTGTTTGCAGTTCGGTTTATGGTACCGCTAGTCTACCATCGTATAGCAGTTTGAGCTATTTCTGGTGATCAGATGGGCCTCAAGATGACGCCATCAATCTTAGAATGTGGTTTTTGTGCTTCGAGCTCAATTTCGTTCGATTTGGACTTCGTTTGCAGTTTTGATTCCGGAGGCGCGAGCCAAATCGAAACCTATAGTTTTTCATTTTTAATATTTTATCTGTAACTTCGATGAACGTGCGGTCATCGTCGTCATTCTCAGATCATCAAGACAGTACCAGGGGTAAATCTATGATTTATTCTGGTACCGAAGAAAATCAGCTGAATTTTAAGCTGATAAAATACCCGGATATATAATTATGTTTATCTGCTTTACTTAAGTTGTCATCCATTATGAAAAGTTAACTTGGTCAACTTTTAGCATAAAAGATAAGAGTTTGAGTGATGTGGATTTAATCTAAGCCATTGATTCCCATTTTTAAGAGAGAGAGAGGGGGGGGTAACTTTGTCATGAAGGTTCTCTCTCCTCCATAACCATCTTCTTCCTCCTCTCAAGCTCAGGTGAACACAGCCGTGGTAGGCCGAAAATTCTTTGAAGGAAATTGGAGAAACTTCGTGAACGAAAAAGCTTGGCCGCGAGTGGATCTACATCTTTCGTGAAGAACAATCCACTAGTTTTTATTTTTCGGAGATCGAATCATCATTAAGGCAAGTTCAACTCCTCTAAACCTCACCCTCCTTTGGTGTATTGTATTTGATTATATTAAGTGGAATTCATAATTAAATACTTATATATTGCCTAATCAAACTATAAAGGAGGGACTTATGATTTTTTTAGGAAATCAAGAACAAATCTAGTTGTAAATTGCCTAATCAAACTATAAAGGAGGGACTTATGATTTTTTTAGGAAATCAAGAACAAATCTAGTTGTAAATCATGATATTCTTGGGACTTATGATTTTTTTAGGAAATCAAGAACAAATCTAGTTGTAAATCATGATATTCTTGGGATATGGTTAATATGATATGGATTACAGAAAACTGCAGCACATGTATGATATTTAACTAGAGATTCAAAATAACAAATAAACTCTAAATTAAACCAAACCAATACCAAATAAAAGCTATGTGAGTCTAGTTTCTAAAACAAGAAATCATTCTTAAATTGAGTTTGTATAGAGAAAGTTATACTCAATTTACTAAGGGCATGTTCTGTAGAAAACTGCAGCACATGTATAAACTTCAAATGAAAACTGGGTATAAAAGATAAACTCCAAATTAAACCAAGTAAATGAAAGCTGTATAAGTCTAGTTTCTAAAACAGGAAACCATTCTTAAATTGAGTTTGCATAGAGAAAGTTATACTCAATTTACTAAGGACATGTTCTACAAAAAACTGTAGCACATGTATAAACTTCAAATGAAAACTGGGTATAGACGATAAACTCTAAATTAAACCAAACTAATTCCAAATGAAAGCTGTGTGAGTCTAGTTTCTAAAATAGGAAACCATTCTTAAATTGAGTTTGTATAGAGAAAGTTATACTTAATTTTCTAAGGTCATATTCTGCAGAAAATTGCAGCACATGTATAAACTTCAAATGAAAACTGGGTATAGAAGATAAAGTTCAAATTAAACCAAACTAGTGCTAAGTGAAAGCTGTATAAGTCTAGTTTATAAAACAGGAAACCATTCTTAAATTAAGTTTATATAGAGAAAGTTATAGTCAATTTACTAAGGACATATTCTACAGAAAATTGCAGCACGTGTATAAACTTCAAATAAAAATTGGGTATAGAAGATAAACTCTAAATTAAACCAAACTAGTTCCAAATGAAAGCTGTGTGAGTCTAGTTTCTAAAAAAGGAAAGTATTCTTAAATTAAGTTTATATAGAGAAAGATATAATTAATTTACTAACCATATGTCCTACAGAAAACTGTAGATATGCTGATTTGAAATGATTGATATATTACATGAAGGTTTATTTAAGTTTTGCTCTTTAGTTTTTAACGCACGACTTCTACGACACATATGCACATATGTGGATGGAAGTATGTTACACGAGATCCATACATGGTGCACGTGTTTAGCTATAGAGTTCTCGTAGCTTAATTTCGATATTTGTGCGATTCGTGGGAGCACGTATCGTCGGCGAATTTGATGAACTACGGGCGGCTTGATCACTTGAAAGAGAGGGTATGTAGGCAACCATATTGATGCAACTAAATTTATAAATAATGATTTTTTATTTCATTATGGGCATTATAAGTCTGATATATGTTGGTATGAGCTTGTCTATGATAATACGAGTATGTTGCCTGAGTTGGGCCTATTAGCCACTCAGCAGAATGTTGCCTGAGAGAAAACTATGAGAGTTACTCAGCAGATTATTGCCTGAGGTAGACCTACAAGTCACGCAGCAGATTGTTACCTGAGTTAAGATTTTATATCACTCAGCAGATGGTTGCCTGGGTTAGGCCTATGATCCACCTAGCAGAAATATGAGTTGAACAATGAGTTACTCTAATGGAAATTTATGTTTGGTTGTGAACCACTTAGTCACCTTTATGAGATAAGCCGTCGAAGGATGGGTTTCACGTTAGTGCTCTTTAGGAAGTTGTATTTCTTGAGTTGTTACAAGAAACTTGTTGCAAATTCATGATTTGTTGAGGTCGTTCACGACCATTTGGATGAACTACGAGCGGCTTGATCCCTTGGGAGAGAGGGTATGTAGGCAACCAAATCAGTGCAGCCAGATTTTTATATGATGATCATCTATTCATTATTGACATTATGAGTTTAATATATATTGATACGAGTTGGTTTATGATAACACAAGATTGTTGCTTGGGTTAGGCCTACGAGCCACCTACCAGAAATGTGAGTTAGACAGCGAACCACTCCAACGAAAATTTGTATTTGGTTGTGAACCGTTTAATCATGTGCATGAGATAGGCCGTCGAATGTCTATGCTCATTAATCTATACCGTTATAGGATTGGGTTTCATGTTAGTGCTCGCTCTCTAGGAAGTTGGTTCTTTTTAGTTATGATCAAGGATATTGTCGCATGATGAGTTTTTACATGCTTTTATATTGTTGTCATTTTCTTTCAGATTTATGAGTTACTTGTTGCAAATTTGTGATTGTTGAGGTTATTCGTGACCATTTTGGATGAACTACGAGCAGCTTGATCCTTCGAGAGAGAGCGTACGTAGGCAGCCACCTTGGTGCAGCCGATTTATATAAAACTTCTATGAGTTTTTGTTTAAAATGTTTTTGACGACGTACAACGTCATTATTTTAAATCTATTTAGGTAGACCTTTAGGAGCGCAAAGAGGCACATGCAAGCTTGTAGCAGCCGATCTTACTTCCAAAAGTGATTGAGACACACTGTCGAGTATATATGACCGAGTTAACTTGCTCTTGCGAGCACATGAGATTTATGTGCTGATGCTTATTATGATGTCTTGATGTTCTTGCTAAAGCGTTCTGACGTTGTTATTGTTTTTCTTTTCTTTTCTTTTTCTTGAATGCTATTTCAGGAAATTCTTCCAAAGTGCAAAGGGGTACAGGCTAGTTTGCAGTAGCAAGGATTTTACTTTTGTTAGTTAAGTACTCCATAGGGTTATTTTAGTTGTTTGTACTCTTGTGATCGGAGCCGGGTTGTACCCATACAAGTTATATCTTTTTGGAGGTAGAGAACCTCCTATGAATATGTATATTTTGATACAGTGTTAGATATTAGTAGTACTTGGGTATCTGTATAAAATCTGTTAGATTTTTGTTCTTGTTCAGAACCTCTCATATGTATGATATATGTTCACCTTTTAGTTCCGAACCGTGTTATTCCTAAATTCTAGTTTGAGAACATTACAAATAATTTTATACCTGTTGTATATCCCCATTTCTGAAAATTATCATGATATTAAGATCGTTTGGTTAGCCTTTGGGGTGTCTTACTATTGTTGTTTGATATCTGCTAGAGCAATAGCAACAGTGACATGTTAAGATTGCATATGCACAGAGGAGGGTATACAACAGGTTCTAACATCTCTGGGGTTCACCCTAAACTGCAGCCAGTGTGAAAATCAGGGGCGTTATACACACACACACTCACACACACATACATATATATAGTAATTATAGTGAGACGATCTAAAGTGATGTAAGAGGAATTGATTGCTCAAAAAACTTCTCTCTTTCATTCATTTTTAACCTTCCCTTTTATAAAGGATTATAGACTTCTAAAAGTTTAAAAACCCTTTTAGTTAATATCACATCCTGACAAAGTAATTTTATAGCTCAAAAGTACAGACCTAACAGACTTGACAACTCTTCAATTACAGACTTGACAACTCTCAATATTTTTGCAAAAAGTAGGATAAAGGACTAATGACTCATCTTGTTTGCCTTTGCTTTTTAGTAGACGTTCCCAAATCTTCTACTCATCTCCAGTGGATGCATTATCATTGTCAAATATGCGGGGGTCATAGTTGTCAATCAATGTGCTTAAATTGCTGTAGAAAAGGTCATAAAGATCTGAATTGTCAAATTATAATTTTTTAAATATTTCTTGATGTACTTTAAATATAAGGCTTCATTCAAGGGACTATCGTCTTGATGGTCATATGCTATTTTTAACCCATTAATAAGCACTGTTTGTAGACCGTAACACCAATAGTCTTTTTTAAATAGGGCTTATTTTTTAGCTTGTAAATGTTCTTCTATATTGGCATATTAATTTTCTTCGCAAATGAAATCTTTTTCTTTGTAAGTTCTTGAGGCTCTTCAATGGTAGGTTTTACATAAACCAAATTTGAAATGAATGACAAATTTCTACTTCTAACTGGACTGGATATAAAGCTACTACATCAATCTCAATTCCTTTAATTAGTCGTTTCATTTCTTGAATAATGTATCTTATCATTCTAGGAAAATACTTGAACTGTTTATATTCTGATCTGTTAATCATGAACTTGTGGATTATTCCTCGCTCTATATGATATACAGCTCCTATATCAACTTCTTCTTTAGACTCACATTCTTGATAGTATATTGAGATAAGGGATGGATTTTTTGTTAGAAGAACATTGTCTTGCCTTTCTGAGTGAGGACAATTCTAATTTATCACATTTATCTTCTGAGTTGATTTATTCCTGAGGGTAATTTTTTAATTTTTTTATAACCTATTTTCTATATTCTAATCTTCTTCGTGGAGTCCATATATTGGATTTTTCTATGAATTGCTAGAAATCAGTTTTTTTATGACTTCACTTTTTTCTTAAAGATATTCTTAAATTCTCCTTTTAAACTCCTCCATTTTATCTTCTTCATCGATTGGTTTTACCTATAATCGTAAATTGTCTTCTTCTAATCATTTCACTTTCAAACCTCAAGCCCTTTATAGCATTTCTAAGCTTGTAGCTTTGACAGTTCCCAACTGTTAACTATATATTAATAGAATCTTATAATCATTTACCCGTAATTCCTGGATCTCTCCAGGGTTCTGATGTTCTAAATAGCTCTTCAAATGCCTTAACATTAAAAGAGTTAGTGTGGTCAACATTTAATTGTGCTCTTGCAATATTAGTTTCCTTATAAAACATGGCTTATAGATCAAACTGTTTATTGTAAGCTAATTGTAAACAGTGACTTTAGCAAAACTTCTAGCAGGTGGATATGTACTTACTGGAAATTGGTTTCTTATATAGTGCCCAGTAATTTCTGATCTTGTAAACAGTTGTCTTGATGTTTTTCATTCTTTTATAGGGATAAACCCGTCTATAGGCCTTTTACCTTTATCACTCATCTTGTATTACCTGTATGTCAGGAATCTTATAAGGAATTAGAATGACTAATAAATCTCCTCTCTAAAGATGTATAGTTTTCTCACTATAATTTGTTATATGTAATTTTACTTCGGTATCATTTATTCCATAGGATCATTCTTATATGTTTATTTTTCTTGCTAAAAGAGACAATATGGCTTGTAACAAAAACTGCTAATTAATAAGGAATTTAAATCTTATTCATGTTTTTTACTTTAGTATATCTATTGTAAAGAATTGTTGTTAATTCTTTTACTAAAATACAATATTTATTTTTCTCTTTAATTTTTAATAATTTTAAATTAGTATCAGTAGTATATGTTCTTTCTTTGATGGTTGTGATAAATGGTCAGAAATAATATTCTTATATCCTAGTCTAAATTTTATTTCGTAATTATAAATTTCTAAGTCTTATAGCCATCTTATTATTCTAGAATTTTCATTATATTTTGGTTTTTTTTTTTGGTTTTTTGAGAAATTCAAAAAGGCCTTTATTATCAGCATGCGCTGTAAAGGTTTTGGATAATAAATAGTATTTAAAGGTTTCTAAACTCGTTTTAATGATATGAATTCTTCTCAAATATCATACAATTTATTTTCATTTTCTAAACTATCTTGAATCATATTCACATACACCATTTTTATTTTCTATTGTAATTATTCCTCCTTAAAAATAGTCGGAGACTTCTGTAAAAACATATAAATAATCTTTTGGGTATGGTATAGATAATTTAGGAATATTTACTATTAATTGTTTTATTTTATTTATTGTATATTTTTCTTCTTCAGTCAATTCTATTTTTCTTTTATTAGTATATGATCTTGATACTATTTTATCGTGTTCCTTTTTATATTGTTTTTGTTATTTTATTTATCTTTTTTATTAACGGATTTGTTAATCCCGGTAGTTTTTAAAAATATTTTCTTCCATGATTTAGTAGTTCTATAAATGCTTGTAAGTTGTATAAAGTTTTTATTTTAGGGAAACGTCTAATTTTCTTTATTATATGGTCTTGTATCTCTAACTTTCCTCCTATTATTTTTCTTCCTGCAAATTCTATTTCTTGTTTTGCTATAATAAGTTTTCTTTTCCCTAATAAAATTTTATGTTGTAAAAATCTTATCTTTATTGTTAACAGATATTTTTTATGCTCTTCTATTGTTTTTGACATTACTAAGATATCATCTATATACACTAGAACAAATAACAAATCCCCAAAAATCAAATTCATCATTTTTTGAAATATTTGGGGTGGAAATTTTAAGCCAAGGGGTATAACTTCCACATGTAATGTTTGTTTGGGATACTAAATGCTGTTAATTGTTCAGACAATTTGTCTCAAATTTTTATTTGCCAAAATGCTAATTTGGCATCAAATTTACTAAAGTATTCATTGTCTTTTATCTTATGGATTAAAGATTCAATTGATGTAATAAAAATCCATAAATTTGTATAATTACATTTAAATTTTTTATAATTAATTAGTATTCAAGTATTTTCTCTTATTTCTTCAGCATGATTTCTTACTACAAAACTAGTAGACATGTATTCAGATTCGACAAGGCTAACAAATTCTAGATTTTCCGATTGTAAGACCTGTTTTTTATATTCTAATATATCTTGTTCATTATATACTAATGGTTTCATTCTAAATGGTTGTGCATTCTGTTTTAATTTTATAGACATATATCTAGGGATTTTATTGAACTTTTTATTGAATTATCTAAGTATAATTCTTCTATAGAATTTATATATCTTGTAATCCATTAATCACTACTTTCTTTTATATTCATCAATTTTAACAAAAGCTCTTTATGTATTGGTTCCTATGGCCATTAAACAAATGTTACTTTTCTACTTTTACTGTTATTATATCTTTTATTTATATAATATCTTTCCATATAATTATAAGCTCATATTCATTTAAGGTATCCGTTCCAATAATAATCTACCATTAAATTTTCTACTACATGAATAGGACTTATATTTATTTTTTTTTTGTATATTTTTATATTGATATTAAATATTTCTACCATCATATTTGTTAGACCCTAGAAGGGGGGTGATTAGTGTCTTATGCTAATCTAATCCGATTTTATGTCAATTAAAACTAATTAACAAATTATTCTTGCAAGAGAGATATACAATATGTTACAAGCAAGAATAAGCAATATGAACAAAGGTAAAAATCCTAGCAATGAGATATACTATGGGATATATATGCAAGGATATATAAACTAACACAAGAGTGAAATAAACATAAACAAAATAATGGATGAAATAAATGAGCAATGCACAATTGGCGATATACGATAAATGCAAAAGCAAATACGCCAATGACAAACTCAAACACACTCAAATGATCACGGAGTTCAGACCTTGTGTCCTACGTCTCCGCTCCCCACTCCCGGGGAGAAATCCACTATCACAACCGGGTTTTCTACGCTCACCCGAATAACGTTTACACCTCACAATGTCAGTTTTCAACGTTCACCGATCAACGTTCACAATCACTTCACAATGTCGGTTTTTAACGCTCACCGATCAACGTTCACTCCTCACACTCGGTTTTCTAGTTCACCGAAAACTTCACAACACACTCGGCTTTCTAGCTCACCGAAAACCTTACAACACTCACAATGTAATAACAAATATGTTCTCCTCAATAGATGAGAACTCAATGTAGCTCACTCTCAATTGTTACAACTCCCCACAACCTAATTATACAATGTATGTAAATATAATAAGCTCAATGGTTGTGTGTGTAAGCAATGAGAAAATAAAATCAAATCTAAACTCAATACAAATACTAGCTTATGGAAATGTAAATCAAACGTATAAATAGCTAGATATGAGTTTAGAGATTCTTCTCTGAATAACAAAATGGAGAGATAGAGATTGAAGCCCAAACAATAAGATGATCTCCTCCACTTGAGAAAACTTCTTCACAAACAAAACAGACACTAAACACACTTAAACCCTTGTTTAAAACTTGTTTAAAACACTCTCATTGGTTAGTTCAGAACTAAGATCAATAGGGGTATTTATAGCCTCCCAAAACCTAAGCCAAAAACCACAAACAAAAGACCAAAAAGCCTCAAACAACGGCTGCAGGAAAATAGCTGTTAAGAATGAAAAGACAGTGTGGCAGTCGACCGTGGGAAACTCACGGTCGACCGCGAGGCAAAACCAAAACTGAGAAAATATCCAGAGAAAGCTACGGTCGACCGTGACGGTCGACCGAGAACTTATATATTGAAAATACAGGTTTTGAAAACAGTTTTTGTGACCTTAAAACCCTGTTTAAAAATATCAAATTAATTCCAAAAATTATGAAACTTTGAGAAATGATTGTAGACATGATAATACACATGCTACAAAAACAAGTTTTCTAAAAGGACTTCCCAAATGAGAAATATCATCATTTTATAAAATAGTCCAAAACAAGAAAATGTGAACATATGAGTTTTGACATTTTAGCTTAACCATATTTTGAAACAATACAAAATGATTTTGTAGACTTAATAGAAGATGTATATGATTGTTATTAAGTCCATAAACTTAGAATACAATATTTTCATAAAATTGCATATTGTATGCAATAAATACTAAAACACAATAGAGTATGAAATGTAACTTCATATATATAAACATAAAAACCCAAAACACATGTATGTATATATATATATAACTATATATATGCATAGAAACCAAAACTTATGGATACACTATATGAAAACCAATATAACGTGTGTGTATAATATTATATTGAGCTTAAGGTACTAACACACATAATATAAACTCCTAAACGAAATTACCCAAACTTGATCTTGATCTTCAATAAGCTTGACTTGGTACACTTGCGGAAGAAGCTTGAACTTGGATCTTCAACTTGAATTGTACATAGCTTCACCTACTATTCCGGTACACTTGCGGAAGAAGCTTGAACTTGGATCTTCAACTTGAATTGTACATAGCTTCACCTACTATTCCGCCAACCTCCATTGGATATTATCGTTGAAGCGCAATCCATCCAACCTCCAACATATTGTTTGCCTAGAATAAATATAAAACACAAACACTAGACAAACAATATTAGATGTAAATTATTTGTAAATCATCATCAAAATAAGAAGGCCAACCACATATTCTTCAGTCAACACATCAGTCGACTGATGTCATCATTCAACTGACCAATCGACTGATAACAGGTTATCAGCCTGTTTTGAAACAGAAATCTGATTTTTAAAATGCCTTTTAAAATAGCAAATAAATTCCAAAAATTATGAAACTTTGAGAAATGTTTATAAACATGTAAATAAACATGTTACAAAAAGAATTTTTAGAATTACACTTCACATTTGTAAAGTATCATTATTTTGCAAAATAATCCAAAACATAAAAACTAAATATACATGTTTTTGTCATTTGATATAAACACAATATTGAAAATTTTATAAAATGATTTTATAGACTTAATGAATTGATATAAAATATAAAATATTGTTATGAAGTTCATAAATAAATAATTCAATATTTTCACAAATTCATTTTTGTATAAACTTGAAAACTATAAAACCAAAACATGTGTGTGTGTGTATATATATATATATAAACTAATAATATAACTATATATATAAACTAATAAAATGTGTGTGTATGTAATTGAGCTTAACGTACTAACACGCATAATATAAAACCAAAAACTAGATATACCCAAGCTTGTGATCGTCAATAAAGCTCTTCTTGGTACACTTTGCGGATAAAGCTTAAACTTGGATCTTCAACTTGAATTGCATTACTTCACTCTACTGATCCGCCAACCTCCATTGGATATGATCATGAATGCGTAATTCCATCCATCCTCTAACATATTGTTTGCCTAAAATAAATACAAAACACAAATACTAGACAAACAATATTAGTTATAAATTATTTGCAAATCATCATCAAAACTTAATAACTCATTGTTTTCTTTCAACATAGCATTCTCTTTAACAACTATATCAAGTTTGGAAGCTAGCGACTCAGCACAAATATAAATGAACACCAAAGCAAACTCAAACACAATCAAATGATCACGGAGTTCATTGATAGATAAATCATCATCGGAATTTGACTCGCTTACCACACTAGGGCTATCGCTATTATCTCATTATTTAGTTTGTCCATGATATTATTTATATTTTTTATTTCACCCTTGTTTATATTGCTTATCCTTGCATATAATTATTGCATATCTTATTTGCTAGGATAATTTGTTAATTTGTTTTTATTTGGCATTAAATCGGATTAAATTAGTATAAACCCTATTCACCCCCTCTAGGGTTCTTTCCTAGTGGCATTAGGGTGCTTTCAATTAGTATCAGAGCTTGGTGCTCTTTGATTTAAGGTCTAATCACTTTGAGTTAAAAGATCCAAGTTATCTTATTTTTGTGCTAATCTAGTTTTGTGATATTATTGTTATATTGCTTGCATATTT
The DNA here is from genome assembly GCF_001876935.1 of Asparagus officinalis. Classification (NCBI taxonomy): domain Eukaryota; kingdom Viridiplantae; phylum Streptophyta; class Magnoliopsida; order Asparagales; family Asparagaceae; genus Asparagus; species Asparagus officinalis. The sequence goes on from NC_033803.1 coordinate 42,311,773, forward strand.
TTATAATTATAGATATATATGGTGCATCTTGTTTAGGCTATGATCCTAGTGTTGCTCCAAAATTCAATGCTTTCCCCTATGATCAATGGTGCTTTAGATTCAAAATATTTGTTCAATCTAAAAATATCGATTTGTGGGAAGTTATTGATTGTGCTTATATTATGCCCACGTTGGAGAAATCCAAGTGGAGCAAACATGATAAAAAGATGTTTACTATGAACAAGCTTGTGTTAGAATTTTTATTAAATGCATTTGATTCATCAATATCTAACAAGCTTGATTCTTTTGATAGCTTTTTTACATTATGGAAATTTATAGAAGCACATCAAGGGAACTTGGAGGCAATCCGACAAGCTTTGGTAGATTCCTCTTCAAGTTCATGTGGAGGCTCGTCATGCACACAGCCACTAGGTGATAGCCCTAGTGTGGTAAGCGAGTCTGATTCCGATGATGATTTATCTATTAATGAACTCGCATGTGCATATAAAAGACTTGAAATAATTTAATATTTTCACAAATTTAATTTTGTGTAAAGATGAAAACTATAAAACCAAAACATGTATATATATATAAACCAATAAAATGTGTGCGTATGTAATTGAGCTTAAAGTACTAACACACATAATATAAAACCTAAAACTAGATATACCCAAGGTTGTGATCTTTAATAAAACTCTTCTTGGTACACTTTGCAGATGAAGCTTAAACTTGAATCTTCAACTTGAATTGTATTACTTCACTCCATGATCCACCAACCTCCATTAGATAAGATCGTGAATGGGCAATTCCATCCATCCTCCAACATATTGTTTGCTTAGAATAAATACAAAACACAAACACTAGACAAATAATATTAGTTGTAAATTGTTTGCAAATCATCATCAAAACAAAAAACCCAACAGACCTCTTAGACGAAACCCAAGAAAAAGCCTTCGGATCCAGGTCACCAATCAGCAATGAATCGTCCGCTATTACAACAGTAGAGTCAGGCCCATGAGATTCAGCACTGGTGACCTTGTCCTCCGTAAAGCTACTTTTAACAAAGACACTTAGAGAGGCAAGCTAGCTCCTAACTAGGAAAGCCCGTACACAGTCCTAGAAGAGCTACGACCAGGCACCTATCGACTAAGGGCTCTAGACGGGAGAATCCTATAACATCCCTGGAATGTTGAACACTTGAGAAAATATTTTCAATAATTTTGTACAGTTTCATTCGTTATAAATGAAGTCTTTCTAAAACTTACTCCTATTTCACACTCTTGTAGTGTCCAATCAATGCAGGAATATTAAGTCCTTAGTGCCTTTTTAGGATAAACCCAAGGCACACTCACCATTCGGTTGCCTTCGACCAAAAGACCTAGGAATCCTCACTAAGACCTAGGTACCTAACCTCCGGGTTGCCATTTGTCGAAAAGATCTTGGCAGCCTCATTATGCCCAAGGCATGTACCCTAAGACATTGATATCAATGTGAGTAAACTCAAGGCATGGAGACCAACCTCAAGGTTATCATTTTGCCAAAAGACCTAGGCGCCATGTAAGTCCTAGGCACCCAGCCTCAAGGTTGTCTAATTCCCAAAGACCTAGGTGCCACGTAATCCCTAAGCACCCAACCTCAGGGTTGTCCAATTGCTGAAAGACCTAGGCACCACGTAAGTCCTAAGCACCCAACCTCCGTCCAATTGCCGAAAGACCTAAGCACCACATAAGTCCTAGGCAACCAACCTCAGGGTTGTCCAATCACCAAAAGACCTAGGTACCACATAAGTCCTAGGCACCTAACCTTAGGGTTGTCCAATTGTCGAAAGACTCAGGCGTCTACGTAAGTTCTGGGCACCGAACCTTAGGGTTGTCACTTTGCCAAAAGACATAGGCACCACGTAAGTCCTAGGCACCCAACTTTCAGGTTGTCAATTTGCCAAAGACCTAGGCATCTACTGTAAAACCCCGATAATTTATGAATAATATAATTAATGTGTGATAAATTATGATATGTAGATATTTAGTATGATAAAGATCATTTAATGGTACATGAGTATAATACCATGTGATTTGAGTATGAATGAGTTCATACATGAGAGATAAAAGAGTTGAAATATGCACAAATGGCCAAACATATGGAAACTGGAAATGTTCGGTCAGGTCGACCGCTGCGGTCGATCGCAACCCGATCGACCGCCACGGTCGATATATGAGTTTTTCACATTTTTCTTAGTTTTCCTAAGAACCCTAACAGCCACCAAAACCCCCCAAACCCTAGTTTGATTTATTGGAGAAGATTGGAGGCTTTTAAGTTGGGTTTTTGTTGATTCTTGGCCTTTGGAGTGGAGAACTCCTTCGACGTTGCTTCTAACATGTTTTCCTACAACCCCAAGCGAGTATCATCTCTGCTAATCCCCCTCCTAGTTTTCAAAACATTTTTAAAGAGTTTTAAATATGTTTTGTAGAGTCTAAATGACTAGTTTATGAATAAAGTCAACTTCTTTTGTATTATATGTAAAGAGACTAGGTCTTTCTATGCTAAAAAGGTTGAGAACAATTTTTACAGAAGTATTTAAGACCTGAAGATGATTTTAAAACATGGTTAATCTAAAGAAAGAAGTTTGTTTCGTTGTTTTGAGCTTTTATGCATGTTTTTAGGGTTTTGAATACAAATCTAATGCATAAAATCATGTTTATAATTGTTGAGTTATTTCTAGATGTTCATATCTGCTGTGACATGTTTGCATACAAGTTTCATGAAGATTTAATCATGTTTGAATTAGAAAAACATGATGTGAACACAACATACACAAAAAATTTGAGAATCTAGAATCAAGGTTCACGGTCGACCGCTACGATCGACTGCGTGCAGGACAGAGACCTTGGTAGTCTCTGGAGCCCATCGCGATCGACCGCCACGGTCGACCGCTAGTCTATTTTGGTTGTGCATGTTTATAAGGGTTGGAATTGGTTTATCGAGCAAATCTCTCGACCTTATGATGATAGACCATGATGTTAATGAATGTTAAACACCTGGAATGATGGTGAACTTCACATGTGGTCACGCACACCGAGATTTGGTGCATATATGCTAGATTGTGTTAGATTGACACACTTTTGACATGAGTTAATTTGATAAACACATATGAATAATGTTGTTCTATACGTATCCAGAAATAGGGAGATGAAACCTATTTTTAATTTGATAAACACATATGAATAATGTTGTTCTATACGTATCCAGAAATAGGGAGATGAAACCTATTTATCACAGAACGATTGAGTTAGAGTATTACAAAAGTATCGTTATCACACGTATCCGGAATAGTGAGATAATAAAACCTATTTCCGCACAGCGATTGAGTAAGAGCATTACAAGAGTATCGCTATAGCACAAGATGATGCACACATAAATAATTGATCAGTTGTAAGCTTTATTTTCATGATAGATTGCCCGCGAGTAGGGTAATTCCTTTGAGATTTTGATACACCTGTTATGAACGGCAGATATTTTTGTTTAAGCAATTGTTGATATCCTCTTATGTTAGAGCAGATCACTCAGACGTAGTTCGAGATGAGATGATTATTCTTTATGTTGGAGATTGTTAGAGAGTGTTTGTAGGAGATGCATCGTCAGCTTGGACAATTATGAGTTCGTGATTGATTTGATCGTGTTGCATATGTTTGAATTCGATGTGATTCTTGGTATAGATTGGCTATCTTCCTACCATGTGAGTATTGACTGTTTTGCAAAAACAGTCAGTTTGAGAGCATATGATGGATCAGAGTTAGTGGTAGCTACCTCCAGAGGTAACCAGTTTGCAGAGTCATTTCTGGCGTACGTAGAGGACGTGATATTACGGGATCGGAGCACAGATTTGAATGAGATGCGAGTAGTCTCAGATTACCAGGATGTCTTCCAGGACATACAAGGATTATCTCCAGTGAATGTCTTCCAGGACATACCAGGATTATCTCCAGTGAGAGAGGTCGAATTTTGCATAGAGTTGCAGCCAGGCACCGCACCTATTTCCCGAGCTCCTTACCGTATGGCGCCTGCTGAGATGAGGGAGCTACAGATCCAGATCGATGAGTTGTTGTCTTAGGGCTTTATTCGACGGAGTCATTCTCCGTGGGGAGCACTGGTCCTCTTTGTGAAGAAGAAGGACGAGAGTATGCGATTATGTATAGATTATCGCGAGTTGAACAAGGTCACTATCCGTAACAGGTACCCATTATCGCGGATCGACAACTTGTTCGACCAGTTGCAGGGAGCGCAGTGTTTCTCGAAGATAGATCTTCGTTCCGGTTATCATCAGTTGCGAGTTCGGGAGATGGATATTCCCAAGACCGTTTTTTTGACTCGATATGGGTCTTTCGAGTTTCTTGTCATGCCATTTGGGCTGACCAATGCACCCGTAGTATTTATGGATTTGATGAATCAGGTTTTTTATCTGTACTTGGACCAGTTTGTGATAGTCTTCATCGACGATATTCTTATCTACTCGAGGTCGGAGGCAGAGCACGAGCAGCATTTGAGGTTAGCATTGCAGATATTGAGAGAGCACTAGTTGTATGCTAAGTTTAGCAAGTGTGAATTCTGGTTATCAGAGGTCAGATTCTTAGGCCATGTTATTAGCCGGGAGGGCATTGTAGTGGATCCAGCTAAGGTAGAAGCCGTACTTGATTGGAAACCGCCGAAGACAGTTACCGAGATTCGTAGTTTCTTAGGCCTGGTAGGCTATTACAGAAAATTCATTTAGGACTTTTCAAGGATTGCCACACTACTTACACGCCTTACTAAGAAGGGTGTACAGTTCATTTGGAGCATAGAGTGCCAGAAGGCATTTGAGACATTGAAGACTAAGTTGACTTCAGCACCAGTTTTGGTTATTCCTAGCAGTGATAAGACTTTTATTGTCTACACCGATGCATCCTTATCGGGTCTTGGCGATGTATTGATGCAGACCCAGAGAGTCGTAGCCTATATTTCGAGGTAGCTGAGGACTCATGAGCAGAATTATCCCACACATGATTTGGTGCTAGCAGTGGTGGTCTTTGCACTGAAGGCGTGAAGACATTATTTGTATTGAGTGCAGTTTGAGTTTTTCACAGATCATCAGAGTTTAAAATACCTCGTCTCATAGAAAGAACTCAACCAGAGGCAATGATGATGGGTAGAATTTATTAAGGATTATGAATTTGCTATTCAGTACCATCAGGGAAAGGCGATCGTGGTAGCAGACGCGTTGAGCAGGAAGCGTCGTCACGGACTAGCACCTTTGAGGTGTTCACTATATCGGGATCTTTATACCCTCAGCTATTTTGATTTCAGGCCAGAGATTAGCGAGAGCCGTGTGTTCTTAGGTGCGTTATCTGTACAGCCATCTTGGAGAGATAGAGTAGTCGGAACTCAGTTAGAGGATTTTTGGATTCAAACCCGCAAGGGGGAGATTTCCAAAAAACCCAAGGATGATTGGACTATTGGAGTAGATGGAGGCCTTAGGATGAAGGGCATGATCGTTATGCCCAACAATCTATAGCTGAAGAGGAAACTATTTGACAAAACTCATCGTAGCAGATATACAGTGTACCCAGGCACGATGAAAATGTACAAGGATCTGAAGAGGCATTTTTTGTGGAGTGGTATGTGCAGAGAGATTGCAGATTATGTGGCTAAGTGTTACACCTAACAACAAGTTAAGGTAGAACATCAGAGACCTGCAGGAACCCTACAGCCTTTACCCATTTCCGAGTGGAAGTGGACAGATATTTCCATGGATTTCATAGTAGGGTTGCCCAAGTTAAAGAAAGGAAATGATTCTATTTGAGTTATAGTGGACAGATGACTAAGTCCGCACATTTCTTACCAGTGAGAATGACTCATACAGTAGATATGTATGCGAGGATTTTCATTCGGGAGATTGTTAGATTGCATGGAGTTCCGGGGACGATTGTATCATATCGGGGCTCAGTCTTCACATCTTATTTTTGGATGAGTTTTCAGGATTCTTTTGGCAGTCAGTTGTCATTTAGCAGTGTTTTTCACCCCCAGACAGATGGATAGACCAAGAGGGTAAATCAGATTTTAGAGGACATGCTGAGAAAGTGCATTATAGATTTTTAGGGTAGCTGGGAGGGTCACATCCCACTGATTGAATTTGCATATAATAATAGTTATCAAGCTACCATCGGAATGGCACCGTATGAAGCTTTGTATGGGGCGTCTTGCAGATCGCCTATATGTTGGGCAGAGCCAGAGGATAGTCTATTGATTGGCCCAGAGTTAGTTAGACAGACCACAGAGAAGGTGACATTGATTTGAGAGCACATTCTTGCGGCGCAGAGTCGGCAGAAGAGCTATACAGATCAGCGGAGACGACCTTTAGAGTTCCAGGTCGGAGACTCGGTCATGTTGAAAGTATCACCGATGAAGGGCGTTCATCGATTCGGTAGACGGGGGGAAGCTTGCCCAGAGATATATTGGTCCTTTCAGGATCATCGAGCGCATTGGAGCTGTTTCTTATAGATTAGATCTTCCAGCATCGATGTCGAGTGTACATGATGTCTTTCATGTCTCGATGCTTAAGAAGCATCTGCGAGATGATGAAGAGAGTGATTGACTCACCAGAGATTGAGATCCAGGATGATTTGACTACCGTAGAGGTACCAGTACACATACTTGCTAAAGAGAATAAAAAGCTTAGAAAAAAATCATTCCATTAGTAAAAGTTCAGTGGAACCGGCAAGGAACCGAAGAGATTTCTTGGGAGCGCGAGGAGGATGTTCGTCGCGACTACCCACACCTGTTTGGACAGGTATGATGTTAATATGCTTATATAACTTGATAGTTATCATTATCTTTGATTGTTTAGTCACATTTATATTTATCTTTAACACTAGAATGGGGATATTTTTACCTGATCCTTAATCAATTGAAGTATATGGTATATACATGACGGTTTCCTTGTTTGGATTATTTCGCTCGACGTACCAATTTCGTTTAGTTAAGGATTTAGGTAAGAATGTATGCATTCTAGGTTGTTAGTTTTATATATCATTATGCTAATGCTATGTGATGTGTGCAGAAGGAATTCTTAATATGAATTACACCTTCTTAATAGGTTTTTCCTAGCTTTTGAGCTTTGTGATGTGACTGCGGAATTTCGAGGACGAAATCCTCTTTGGGGGGGGGGGTGAATCGTAACGCCCGATAATTTATGATAAATAAATTAATGTGTGATAAATTATATATGTGATATTTAGTATGATAAATATCATTTAATTGGTATATGAGTATAACACCATGTGATTTGAGTATGAACGGAGTTCAATACATGAGAGAAAAGAGTTGGAAACATGCACAAATGCCAAACATATGAAAACTGAATAATGTCCGCCGTCACCTCAGGTCGACCGCAAGCCGATCGCTGCGCACGGTCGCCGCGATATCCTGCGTCTGGTTTTCTCCTGTTTTGAGTTGGTTTCGGAAGATTTCTAAACCCATATCCGATATATATATATATATATATATGAGTTTTTCACATTTTTCTTAGCTTTCCTAAGAACCCTAACAGCCTCCAAAACCCTCCAAACCCTAGTTTGATTTCTTGGAGAAGATTGGAGGCTTTCAAGTTGGGTTTTTGTTGATTCTTGGCTTTTGGAGTGGAGATCTCCTTCGATGTTACTTCTAACACATTTTCCTACAACCCCAGGCGAGTATCATCTCTGCTAATCCCCCTCCTAGTTTTCAAAACGTTTTTAAAGCTAGTTTATGAATAAAGTCAACTTCTTTTGTATTATATGTAAAGAGACTAGGTATTTCTATGCTAAAAAGGTTGAGAATGATTTTTACATAAGTGTTTAAGACCTGAAGATGATTTTAAAACATGGTTAATCTAAAGAAAGAAGTTTGATTCGTTGTTTTGAGCTTTTATGCATGTTTTTAGGGTTTTGAATACAAATCTAATACATAAAATCATGTTTATAATTGTTGAGTTATTTCCAGATGTTCATATCTGCTGTGACATGTTTGTATACAAGTTTCATGAAGATTTAATCATGTTTGAATCACAAAACACGATGTGAACACGACATACACAAAAAAAATTAAGAATCTGGAATCAGGGTTCACGGTCGACCACCACGGTCGACTCTGGAGGCCATCGCGGTCGACCACCATGGTCGACCGCCAGTCTGTTTTGGCTGTGCATGTTTATAAGGGTTGGAATTGGTTTGTCGAGCAAATCTCTCGACCTTATGATGATAGACTATGATGTTAATGAATGTTAAACACCTAGAATGATGGTGAACTTCACATGTGGTCACGTACACCGAGATTTGGTGCATATATGCTAGATTGTGTTAGATTAACACACTTTTGACATGAGTTAATTTGATAAACATATATGAATAATGTTGTTCTATACGTATCAGGAAATAGGGAGATGAAACCTATTTGCCGCAGAACGATTGAGTAAGAGTATTACAAAAGTATCGTTATTACACGTATCCGAAATAGGGAGATAATAAAACCTATTGCCGCAGAGCGATTGAGTAAAAGCATTACAAGAGTATCGCTATAGCACAAGATGATGCACACATAGATAATTGATCAGTTGTAAGCTTTATTTTCATGATAGATTGCCCACGAGTAGGGTATTTCCTTTGAGATTTTGATACACCCGTTATGAACGGCAGATATTTTGTTTTAGCAATTGTTGATATCCTCTTATGTTAGAGCAGATTACTCGGACGTAGTTCGAGATGAGATGATTATTCTTTATGTTGGAGATTGGGGTTTTTATCATTGGTAATTTGTTTTTCATTCATAGAGAGTTATATGAATGATTTGATATATGTATGTACTGACTCTATTTTCTATATACTCCTACCCCTTTCCCTGGGGAGAGGTAGTGATGATCTCGCTAGCACTTTGACGCTCGTTGTTTCCCCTCTTTCAGGTAGCGAGTCCGGCGCACGGAGAGTCGCAGGTTAATGGGACATTTTAGTTGTCTGTTTAGCTTTTTATTATATTTTGTAGTTATTATAGAACTCCACATATAGTTAATTTTTTCAGACTGTAGATTGGTATTTTATTTCATAGAGTTGAGAGATATTGTGAGACTTGGTTTATTTGACTCATTGTATTTGAGATTCAGTTCAGACTCAGTGAGATATCTACTTCATTCCAGTTGGGCTCATTATTAATATTTCTTATGCTTCTTCTGTGTATATTTTCAGTATTGTTCTATTTTGATTATTCACTTATCTATACCTTCATCTATTTATTGTTTCTACTAGAGAGATAGTGATTGTGATGGTGAAACATTTTGTAGCATAAAGTTGGTGCTTGGCAGGTTTGACAATCCGGGTTTCACCTTGGACTACAGCCTTATGTGAACCCTGGGGCGTCACATCTACATTAAGACCTAGGTACCCAACCTCTAGGTTGTCATAGTATAGAAAAGACCATGGAACCCTCACTAAGTTCAAGGCATGTACCTTAAGTTCTTGGTGTCATCATGAGTAAACCTAAGGCCTGGAATCTAATTTACCGGCTTTTTCGACAAAAAGATCGGGACATCTCGCCAACAAATGGCGTAAATCAAGCCAGTCGTTCCAACCACTCAACACTTAGGTTATCACAACATGACTGACTCAAAACAATCATAACTTGTTCTTTTAATCAGAACAAAGCTACAAGAAAACAGAGCAAAAATAAGGAATAATTAAAGGCAGACTCCAGAATGAGAGCAAAGTTGATCTTAATTCCAAATTTGAAACTTTGTTACATTATCTATGTCAATATTTACAAAAAGGCATGTCTATATTTACAAAGAAAAAGAGAGAAACAATACAAGCCCTCAGATCTCTCGGCTGGGGTCGGGAGTGGGGCTTGGAAGATCCGCCTCTGGGGCCATAGGGGCAGGAACAGCAAAAGAGGAAGCGGGAAGGTCTTCTCCAGGGACATCCTCTGACTTGTTGTTACCATCGTCTAATGCCAGTTCCAACCACTCTCCACTCACCTCAATCTCCTTTAGGAGATCGAGACAATAATAGACTTGGGGTGGGTAAAGGCGATCAAGCGCGGGGTGAGAGGTAGGAGGGAGCAGCGAGGGCAAGTAGTTAACACCAGCCTTGCAAGCCAATACCACCTGAGTTTTACCTAAGGGGCCCTAGCACCAGTCGTCGACCACTTTTGTCCGGTACTACTCAGAGTCCAGGCAGGCAAGCCTCCTTAACAATTATCGCAGATGCCTGATAAGTCGACCACTCCTCCTAAATGTCTCGCTTCAGTTGCTCAACTGAGAGGCTACTCGATCGAGCTTCCTCCTCGGCCTCCTCCTTGAGGTGCCTCTCAAAATCAAACTCCCCTGCCAAAGCAATCAGCCGGCCATCCTGCTTAGAGATTCCCTGCTGTATACGATCGACCTCTCCCTTCAGCTAGGCCACCTCAGCTTGGAACTTCTCAATAGAAGCCGCCTGTTTGGTGCTGTGGGATTTGAACCCCCTAAGAAGTTTCTCCTTCACATCCAGCTCTCGACGCTAGCTGGTCTCATATTCAGCTCGGTCTCCATGGTGGTGATCCTCTTCTCTGCTTCCTCCCCGGCCAGCTTCTACTTAGCTAGGTCTTCTTGCCACTCTGCCATAGAGTTGTACATATAGGCAAGCCCATTGAATAGCTCCTGCTCCACCAAGGCCCCCCGAACCAATTAGGCCTTGAGGGCCATATGCAAGCCGACGCTTGGCATTTCCCATAAGAACCCCTCATCCACCGGGAGGGCGAATTGTTGGACGGCTGGGATTGGAGTAGTTGAAGACCCTAAGATCGAGGTCTCTATGTAGAGAGGCGCTGTTGTGACTAACCTCTCTCCCTCTGGGAGTTCCCTCCTGGGCGAACAGGGGCCCAACAACACTCCCATCAACATGCCTTTTGCCTTCTCCCAGAAGTGGGGGTCAAGCTCCAAGATCTAGTGGTGGAAAGGCCAAATCTCCTTTGGCTCCTCGCCGCCCTTGACCGACTTAGATTTTAAAGGGGCACTGCTTGCTCCTCAGCACCCACAGAAGTCCCGGTAGGCTCCTTACCTGGCATGTAGGATGGTTTCGACCTAGAGCTCATGCCTACTGCCTCCTCAGTGGAAGCCCTAACTTTAGCACCCTCAACTACTGGGGCCACCCCGTCTGGCCTAGGAGGGGAAGAGTTGTCGATGATGATGACCTCATCTGACCGACAAGCTTGGACGACCAACTACTTCTCTTCAGTCGGGTCGACTCGGACCTACCCAATCAACCTACTAGGACCTTGGTCCTTCTTAGCCTTCACCTTCTTCACCTTCACCCTCTGCCCTCCCCCAGTTGAGTAGTGATCTCGGCCACCCGCGACCTCAAGCTGCCAACCTCCTCAGGGTCGAGATTTCCCCTTAACCTCTTATGAGACCTTGAGGCAGAGCCCGACTCCTCACCCCTCGAATTCCTCTTAGAGATTTTTTCAAGGGGGAGGGCCAACAGACTTGTCCTTACCTTGTCAGCATCAGTAAGGGGGACCATCGAGATGCCAGCCACCCGGAGGGACGCTGTCTCGAAGATATTTCCTCTCTCCTAAGATCCGACATAAGATTGGATCTTCTCTAGCTATTGCCTCTCCTTAGCATCAATGGCGCATAGCTTTAGCACGTCCTTGTTAATCTCAAGCTAGTTAGGGTAGGAGAGGACACCGTCGGAGTCGAAGATCCACACGAACCACTCCTTCCAGTCTCTGTTTGACTTAGGAGCGACCGAGATAAGCTTGCAACCCATATTATAGTGGTAGAAGTAGTAGGGGTCCCTCCTCATTTACTTGACGCCGAACAGATACCCCAACAGGCGCATCTTTAGTAGGATGTTGACCAGGTGGCAGATAATGATGAAGCCCACCAGAATCCCAATTGCATTTGGGGTGAATTGTGAGGGGGAAACCCCCAGAACGACACAGACATCCCTAATGAAGGGATGGAGCGGTAGCTGATGCCCATATTCGAGATGGGCGAGGTACAGCGGTGCCTTATTCTGGCTATGATAGTACACCGGCTCATCCCCACCTGGCGCTATGAGTGTAAAGTCCTTGGGGATATCATAGAGCCCGTAGTACTCATCGAGCTCTCTGATGCAGACCTTTTAATGAATTAGCCAAAGAAGATTGATTCTCTCCTCATTGCGGCTAGTGGTGGAAGTCTGAGAAGCCATTAGAGATGGTTATTGCAAGGACATTTCGGAAAGTTGTGAGAGACAAGCGCCAAAGATTTAGGGCACAAAAGTTGGTAAAAAAAGTCCTTTCTTCGCTACCAATGGGTTATATATAGCACCCAAGAGGGACATATGGTATTATCTAAATAGTTAGCTCGTTTCAAAATGAACGGATGAGATACACCTCGAAATCCCAAATAGTTCACACAAAACTCTAAGCGCCACCCTCTTTACTCCATGCCTCTTTGCTCTAAAATCGAAGTGATGCCATAACTCTTTGGCTTCTCGTGACATCAGCACATTGTTTCAAATAATAATGTTTAACTTGCCCAATAAAGGCTTCTGGAAACTCATCAACCGACATCTATTCGATGAACAGTTGGCCAGACCTAGTCAACCCTCTGGAGTAGACAATGGACTTCCATAAAAGTCAACTTATCAAACTCAGGCACTCGCCCCAAAGAGTTCAAACACCAATTAACAAAGGCAGTCAACTCGACTAGTTCCAAACCAAAGAGAAAACAAAAGAAACAAATGCTCAAGTTTGAGACATGCTTTCCTAGCAAAGGACGAGTGCCCTCGAGTCAGCAGTCTAGTTCACAAGTATATGGAGTATTTAGAAAGTACAATGTATACATATATACAATACAAAAGTAGAAGACAAGAGATTCATAGGAGACTAAAAGAGGTCCATTCCCGCTCCTGGAATGAGATACAAGGAGCCACTAGGAGCTGCCGGCAAAGGAGTCGAGCAGACTCCTTCGTTTGACTCCCCCTCTTCCTCGCCCAGATCGAGTCCCCCTCCTAGTGCTTCCTGAAAAACCCTAATGGCACTAGGAAGTGCTATAATACTAATTGAAAACACCCTGGGGGGTGAATAGGGTTTATTCTAATCTAATCTGATTTTATGCTAATTAAAACTAATTAACAAATTATCCTAGCAAATAAAATATGCAACAATTATATGCAAGGATAATCAATATAAAGAAAGGGTAAGTAAACAAATGTAAACAATATAGTGGACAAACTAAATAATGAGACAATGGCGATATGAGCAATGAGCAAAAATATAAATGGATGCCAAAGCAAACTAAAACACAATCAAATGATCACGGAGTTCGGACTTTCCGTCCTACGTCTCTGGTCACCTCTCCCCACTCCCGGGGAGAAATCCACTATCATAACCAGGTTTTCGACGCTCACTCGAATAACGTTTACACCTCACAATAACAGCTTTCAACACTCACCGATCAATGTCATAATCTCACAATGTAACTACAAAAATCATACCTCAAGTGTTGGCATGTCACGTGTCACCCTCAAGTACCCGGAATTACGACTTACCCTCTAGGCATTACCACTGACCCCACTCCTCTTAGGATCGACCACGTCTCTCACCTCTATGCTCCTCTTGGTGTATTTGTGCAATACAAAGTGAATTCTCACACAATTAAGCTCTCAATACAAATAAATTGTTATCTACAATGGATGAGAATACAATGTAGGCTCGCTCTCTAAGTCACAAACCCACAACCCCAAATTATACTATGTATGCAAATACAATAAGCTCAATAGGTTGTGTGTGAACAAAGAGTATAATCAAAACAAACTAAACTCAATTATGAAAATCTAGCTTATAGAGATGATAATCAATAAATAATGTAAATATAAAGCTAGAAATTGAGTTTAGAAAAACTTCTCTAAAATGACAAGAGTAGGAGAGATGAATTGAAGCGCAAACACCAGGAATTGATCTCCACTTCCTCTTGTGAAAATATCTCCACAAATCAAGCTTTAAATAAACCAAACTTTAAACAATTGTTAAATACACTTAAACTCTTTTTTTAAAACTCTCTTGTTTAGTTTTTGGTCTGAGGTATGAGGGGTATTTATAGAGACCCCAAAACACAAGAAAGATAAAGTAAAAAGACCAAAAAAGCAAAATAGGACAAGGATGAAAAACCCAGTTATTACTGCATCAGTCGACTGACAAGTTTCATCAGTCGACTGATGAGCTGGCCGTTATAGGCATTTTCTAGCTCATCAGTCGACTGACGACTTTATCAGTCAACTGATGACCTTATCTGTCAACTGGTCAGTCGACCAACATAAAAATAAAAACTATTAATGATTCTAGGTGTTTTCATCAGTCAACTGAGTACTTGCATCAGTCGACTAATAACACATTATCAGCCAGATTTGAATAGTAAATATGATTTTTAAACTCCTTTTAAAATAGAGATCGAGTCCCCCTCCTAGTGCTTCCTGAAAAACCCTAATGGCACTAGGAAGTGCTATAATACTAATTGAAAACACCCTGGGGGGTGAATAGGGTTTATTCTAATCTAATCTGATTTTATGCTAATTAAAACTAATTAACAAATTATCCTAGCAAATAAAATATGCAACAATTATATGCAAGGATAATCAATATAAAGAAAGGGTAAGTAAACAAATGTAAACAATATAGTGGACAAACTAAATAATGAGACAATGGCGATATGAGCAATGAGCAAAAATATAAATGGATGCCAAAGCAAACTAAAACACAATCAAATGATCACGGAGTTCGGACTTTCCGTCCTACGTCTCTGGTCACCTCTCCCCACTCCCGGGGAGAAATCCACTATCATAACCAGGTTTTCGACGCTCACTCGAATAACGTTTACACCTCACAATAACAGCTTTCAACACTCACCGATCAATGTCATAATCTCACAATGTAACTACAAAAATCATACCTCAAGTGTTGGCATGTCACGTGTCACCCTCAAGTACCCGGAATTACGACTTACCCTCTAGGCATTACCACTGACCCCACTCCTCTTAGGATCGACCACGTCTCTCACCTCTATGCTCCTCTTGGTGTATTTGTGCAATACAAAGTGAATTCTCACACAATTAAGCTCTCAATACAAATAAATTGTTATCTACAATGGATGAGAATACAATGTAGGCTCGCTCTCTAAGTCACAAACCCACAACCCCAAATTATACTATGTATGCAAATACAATAAGCTCAATAGGTTGTGTGTGAACAAAGAGTATAATCAAAACAAACTAAACTCAATTATGAAAATCTAGCTTATAGAGATGATAATCAATAAATAATGTAAATATAAAGCTAGAAATTGAGTTTAGAAAAACTTCTCTAAAATGACAAGAGTAGGAGAGATGAATTGAAGCGCAAACACCAGGAATTGATCTCCACTTCCTCTTGTGAAAATATCTCCACAAATCAAGCTTTAAATAAACCAAACTTTAAACAATTGTTAAATACACTTAAACTCTTTTTTTAAAACTCTCTTGTTTAGTTTTTGGTCTGAGGTATGAGGGGTATTTATAGAGACCCCAAAACACAAGAAAGATAAAGTAAAAAGACCAAAAAAGCAAAATAGGACAAGGATGAAAAACCCAGTTATTACTGCATCAGTCGACTGACAAGTTTCATCAGTCGACTGATGAGCTGGCCGTTATAGGCATTTTCTAGCTCATCAGTCGACTGACGACTTTATCAGTCAACTGATGACCTTATCTGTCAACTGGTCAGTCGACCAACATAAAAATAAAAACTATTAATGATTCTAGGTGTTTTCATCAGTCAACTGAGTACTTGCATCAGTCGACTAATAACACATTATCAGCCAGATTTGAATAGTAAATATGATTTTTAAACTCCTTTTAAAATAGCAAATAAAATCAAAAAATATAAAACTTTGAAAAATGATTGTAAACATGATAATAAACATGTTACAGAAAGAATTGCATTCTCCATTTGTAAAAACTCATCATTTTTCAAAATAGTCCAAAATATGAAAATACAACAACACTTGTTTTGTCATTTTGACTAAACCATGTTTTGAAACATTATAAAATGATTTTATAGACTTAATAAAAGATGTATATAATAATTTTAAGTCCATAAACCAATAACTCAATATTTTTACAAAAATGCATGTTTTGCAAACATTCAAAACAATAAACATGATTTCATTGAACTAAATAAACTTCATATTGATATAAGCATATAAACATGAAACAAATATGTATTTTCCAATTATATTCATTTGTTTCATATTTAAACTTGAATATCAAAAACCAAAACTTATATATATATATATATATATAAACCTAATATGTGTATGTGTGTATATTATTGAGCTTAAAGTATCAACACACATAATATAAACTCCAAAACTAGATTACCCAAGCTATAGGTCTTCAATAAGCTCGACTTGGTACACTTGCGGATGAAGCTTGAACTTGGATCTTAACTTAAATTGCATTGCTTCACTCCACTATTCCTTCCATCCTCAAATGGATATGATTGTGAAAGCTCGATTCTATCCATCCTCTAACATATTATTTGCCTAGAATAAATACAAAACACAAACACTAGACAAAACATATTAGTTATAAATTATTTGTTAAAACATCATCAAAATAAAAAGGCCAACAATCTCCCCCTTTTTGATAATGACAAACAATTTATAAAAAAAGATATGCATGATACAAAATAAATATATAAATTAGAATTATCACGCATATAAGCAAGAAGTATATACTCACAATATTTCTCCCCGTTTGACAACATCAAAAAAGGGATATAAAAAAATAGGAAAGTGAAAGCTCCCCCTACAAATAAGCATGGGTGAGTATAAAATAATTATAGAGAATGACTCCCCCTATCAAAATGCCTTAATAAATATATGCAATGAGGACCAAGGTAAACATATGTGAGCAAGTATAGATATAGAAAACATGCTAAGTATAACTCACATACAAAGAGACAACGAGAACACATATAGATATGACATTATGAAATAGTGTCTCAAGGCATAAACATAAAAACCATGTATAAAGATAGATTTATGAAATCAAAAGAGGAAGAACATGAGAATCATGCAAAAATATTTCAAATGAAAACAAATCAAAAAATGAATTCATAAATCAAAAGAAATCCCAAAAGTGATGTCTGATCAATAAAGGAAATCTTCTTTGTAAAATTTGATCAAACCACACATAGAGTACATTATAAAGCACAAATAGATGATCCATAAGCGCAAACACATAAATGTTATCATATAAGTGATTTACAATGAATTCATGAGTACAAAATAAAAACAAAACACTTCATAGTTCAAAATGAAGTTTTGAAACATACAAGAAGCATGAACTATGGATTTTTAAAATTGAAAAAAAAATTATTTTTACTTTATCAAACAATAGTAAATGAATATATGTATATATATGTTTGAAAACAAATCAAATCCGAAAATCTATAAAACACAACATAAACACAATTAATTTTGTTTTGTCACCCAAGAACTTTTGGTACCAGAAAACTTAGGGACATGACCCCTACAATTCATGCTCAAAACCCTAGGGTAATGATCCCGTTTGGACGCATGTGATGCACGAACACGGTCAAAACAAAATTGTATAAATGACTTTTTCGGTTGCAATAAGTGCAATAAAAGGGTTAAAATAATTTGTTTTGACCAAACGGTTATGCACGAGACTCATTTGCAAAAGTAGGTTGATCTTTGAAATTGTTTTACAAACAAGAAACTCTTCTTAAATCAAAACAAAATTTAGCGAAATGACCAAATCTACCACAAAAATCACATTGATACACATTAGCATGCTTATGATGAACTTTGTGAGAATGAGCATGTGAATGTGTATGTGTATATGATGATGAAGCTACATGAGATGCACAAGGAGTATTAGCATTCTTAGGTTTGTGTGCATCATAGCAAAATTTAGCAAGGTGGCCTTTTCGGCCGCAAATGGAACATTTATAAATTTTGCTATATATATATGCATAATGAATGGATGATTTTGACTTACACTTGGCACACATATCCTCAAGCTTCTTAAGGTTGTTAATGCATGTAGTTAGAGTTGAATCTAAAGAAGAAATACGATTTTTAACAACATTCAACTCATCATTAGGCATATATGCATTGACATTAGAAGTAGAACAAACATGATTATTCTTAAAAGAAGTAAATTCATTTCTAATGTTCTCTACTTCTAGTATGGTATTATTTTTCTCATGAGTTAACTTAGCAATGTTTAAAATTAAGGAAACATGATCCAATTTTAATTTTTTATTATTTTCTTTGGGGATCACATTCGCATTCGAAATTAAATTAAACTTAGAAGCTAACAACTCATGATCGGATCTCAATTCTATATGCTTGCTTTTTAAACTAACGAAATTATTATACAACTTAGTGTAGACATGCATTAACCTATCATATTCACAAGCGAGTTCATTAATGGATATATCACTATCGGATTCTAAATCGTTTACCACACTAGGGTTATCCCCTAGTGGACGTGTGCATGATGCTCTAATGGAACTTGAAGAGAAAGCTTCCAAAGCTTGTCGGATCATCTCCAAGTCCCCTTGATGTGCTTCAATAAATTTTCATAAGGTGTAAGCACTATCAAAATGAACAAACTTATTAGACATAGATGAATCAAAAGTATTTAGCAAATACTATAACAAAATCTTAGTCATTGTAAACATTTTCTTATCCTTTTTGCTCCACTTGGATTTCTCCAAAGTGGGCACAACATAAGCACTATCAATAATTTCTCATAAATCAAAATGTCTAGATCTAACAAATATATTAAATCTAGATCTAGAACACCATTGGTCATAGGGGAAATTATCTATTCTAGGAGCAACACTAGGATCATATCCTAAACAAGATGCATAATGCATGTCCATAAAGTATATATGTACAAGCAAGATATAAATGAACTCAAAACTAGATTAGCACAAAAGATAACTTGGATCTTTAACTCAAGGTGATTAGACCTTAAATCAAAGAGTACCAAGCTTTGATACCAATTGAAACACTCTAATGCCACTAGGAAGTGCTCTGATACCCATTAAAAACACCCAAGAGAGGAGGGTGAATAGGGTTTATGCTAATCTAATCTGATTTTATGCTAAGTAAAACTAATTAACAAATTATCCTAGCAAATAAGATATGCAACAATTATATGCAAGGATAATCAATATAAACAAAGGGTAAATAAACAAATGTAAACAATATAGTGGACAAACTAAATATTGAGACAATGGTGATATGAGCAATGAGCACAAATATAAATGAAAGTCAAAGCAAACTCAAATACAATCAAATGATCACAGAGTCTGGTGCTTCCGTCCTACGTCTCCACTCCCCACTCTTAGGGAGAAATCCACTATCACAACTGGATTTTTGATGCTCATCCGAATAACGTTTACACCACACAATATCGGTTTTCAACGCTCACCGAACAACATTCACAATCTCACAATGTAACTACACAAATCCCACCTCAAGTGTTTACCTCTCACGTGTCTTCTTCAAGTGCTTGGAATTATGACCTACCCTCTATGCATTGCCACCACGCCCACTCCTCTTGGAACAGACCACGTCTCTCACCTCTATACTCCTCTTGGTGTATTTGTGCAATACAAAGTGAATCCTCATAATTAAGCTCTCAATACAAATAAATTATTCTCTATAATGGATGAGAACAAAATGTAGGCTCACACTCTAAGTCATAAACCCACAACCCCAAATTATACTATATATGCAAATACAATAAGCTCAATAGGTTGTGTGTGAATAAAGAGTATAATCAAAACAAACTAAACTTAATTATGAAAATCTAGCTTATAGAGATGATAATCAATAAATAATATAAATATAAAGCTAGAAATTGAGTTTAGAAAAATATTTCTAAAATGACAACAGTAGGAGAGATGAATTGAAGCTCAAACACCAAGAATTAATCTCCACTTCCTCTTGTGAAAATATCTTCACAAACCAAGCTTTAAACAAACTAAACAAACTTTAAACAATTGTTAAACACACTTAAACTCATTTTTTAAAACTCTCTTGGTTAGTTTTTGGTCTGAGGTATGAGGGGTATTTATAGAGACCCTAAAACACAAGAAAAACAAAGTAAAAAGACTAAAAAACTAAAACAGAATAAGGCTAGAAAAAACTAGCCGTTATAGCATCAGTCGACTAACGAGTTTCATTAGTCGACTGATGAGCTAACTGTTATAAGCATTTTCCAGCTCATCAGTCGACTGATGACCTTATCAGTCGACTGATGACCTCATCAGTCGACCAATATAAAAATAGAAACTATTAATGATTCTAAGTGTTTTTATCAGTCGACTGAATACTTGTATCAGTCGACTGATAATACATTATCAGCCTGATTTGAATAGTAAAACTAATTTTTAAACTCCTTTTAAAAATAGTAAATAAAATCAGAAAAATATAAAACTTTAGAAAATGATTGTAAACATGATAGTAAACATGTTACTGAAAGAATTTTTCAAATTGCATTCCCCATTTGTGAAAACTCATCATTTTTCAAAATAGTCCAAAACATGAAAATACAACAACACTTGTTTTGTCATTTTGACTAAACCATGTTTTGAAACATTATAAAATGATTTTATAGACTTAATAAAAGATGTATATAATGATTTTAAGTTAATAAACTAATAACTCAATATTTTCACAAAAATGCTTGTTTTGCAAACATTCAAAATAATAAACATGATTTTATTGAACTAAATAAACTTCATATTGATATAAGCATATAAACATGAAACAAATATGTATTTTCCAATTATAACCAAATACGTATATGTGTGTATATGATTGAGCTTAAAGTATCAACATTTACAATATAAACTCCTAAGCTAGATTACCCAAGCTCTAGATCTTCAATAAGCTCGACTTGGTACAATTACGAATGAAGCTTGAACTTAGATCTTGACTTGAATTGCATTGCTTCACTCCACTATTCCTTCCATCCTCCAATGAATATGATCGTGAAAGCTCGATTCCATCCATCCTCCAACATATTGTTTGCCTAGAATAAATACGAAAACACAAACACTAGATAAACAATATTAGTTGTAAATTATTTGTTAAAACATCATCAAAATAAAAAGGCCAACACTTCCACCTCCACCAACTCGTCCAAACAGTTGGCTACAATGGGAGGATAGTGAAAGCGATTGGGTGGGTTCCTCATCTCAACTGGAAGTTGTGTCGAGAGGTAGTCATACCCTGTCTTCTAGGCTTTCGCCACTTTGGTTTTTCTAGTTAGGCTCTGGCGATACCCCTCAATGATCTCATGTCGGTAAGACTCCGCCAGAGACTCCTGCAAGTGGACGACCTCCCCTTGAAGCTTGACAAGCGCTGCATGCTCCTCGTCCAGCTGATGCCTCGCATGCACCGTCACCTCCTTCTCAATTTCAACTAGCGCCATAGCATGGTCCCTCTCCTGGATAGCCTCCTCTAGTATCTTGGCCTTCCTCCTGCTCTCCTCAAGCTCCTACCTGAGCCTATCGACCTTAGAAGTGTCTGGGGCTGGCGTTTTAGTAGCCTGCTATGAGTTGGCCCTTCTGCCGGCCCTCAAGGAAGCAACCTTCCCTAAAAGCTTGAGATATAAAGTCCGGATCTGCTCCATCCGGTCGTACATCTCTTGCTCTACTAAAGCACCTTGAACCAAAAAGCTCTAAAGATTTAGGTGGAGACTAACATTAGGAAACCCTTGCCCTCATCCTGAGGGAGCCAGAACTACTGGTGTAGGCGTATAAAACTGCTTATAGGTCCCTTAACACAGCTCGACATAGTGATTCGATAAACCAACGAACCATCAGGCGACATATCCAAGCATGATCGTTAGACCACAACACCGAAGCCAAGTGACACGCGACGAAGCGGATTAACGAGGCGACGAGGTTAACGAACCGCACGCAAACAACGTAATACATCTAATCGCGTGCGCAATCAAGCTAACGGGTCGATGAATCAACAAGTCATCCAACTTTAGAGTCCACCACATCAAACAACGATCGGGAGCGGACTCGAACTCCGAAGCGGATTTACTGCCAAATCAGGATCCGGACTGCCAAATCAGAGTCCAGATCAACAAATCAGAGTTTGGATAAACCACGAAACCGGAAAATGACAAAACAGCAAACACCTGAAGGGCTCGGCCAAAACCGAGCCACTCAGGTGGCTCGGTGGGGCCGAGTCAAGGTAAAACTCTGCTGGATTGAGAGCTCAACTTCAGAATCTTAAAGCTTTGGAGACTTGGACTTTTCAGATTTAGTTCTTGGCGATCATCCACGTCAAACAAGGTAGGAGTTCGAGAGAGAGATCAGATCTGAGATCCACACGGTTATCCTCCGGATCAAAACTTGGTTTTTGATCCCGAGAAGAGTATCGATTTCGCTTGGTCGATTTCGATTACTAAAGGCTATTATTTCCTTGGTGAAATAGTACCCCCGGCTATTATTTTCTTCGTGAAATAACACCCATCATACCGTGTAGATCCGACCGGATCAAGATCGCGCGGTGGTCCACGGATTAACCCCGGCGCAAGCGAAGAACCCACACAAGCAAGAGACTGCAAAACAGGATCTTGCGATTCATTCGAAAGAAAGAAAGTTGTAATTTTTATTTATTTTTCTTTGATTTTGTTGTAACCGGATCTTATAAAAAGACCGGATCTTTTGTAATCGAAAAACTGTTGCTTAAGGAACAATGAATTCAATGAAAACGACTTTCACCGTGAACAATCTGGCGACCACAGTGGGAGCCACCGATCTCGCTGCCGAGATCGTTGCGTCGTAGCCGCGGATCTCAATCCCAGTCGAGGAGGAGGTCGAGTATGAATTCGACCAACAAAAGTTCGAGGAGTACCTATCATCTTCGTCCGGATCCACCTCCCCCACAAGTCTAAGAAGTTCTCCTCCAGGAGAAAAGTTCGTTGGTACGAAGAAGTGCAGAATGCCAACGAAGACCTCACCCCAATTGATGCCGAAGTTGCATCGGGTGAATCTCCATCGACATCCAACCAGGTCAAATCTATTCCTGCCAATTTCTCCGCCGTTGAGGGCGTTGTGACTCTTTCGAAAAGAGCCCGCCAGAGGCGACGTCAACGCCTGGCGCGGCAACTCACAAAGGCAATAGAGTCCACTGACGGGATCCGCTATAACGCGGATCTAAAGAGCAGGAGAGGCAAACAGCCTCAACAAACAATGAATGGCAGCTCCTCCAAGCCGCCAACGAATGAATGGATTCGTGTCAAACGGAATCGTTCAACACTTGATGAGCACATTCGCAAGCGCCGCGCACTGTCAGCGCAAGCACGGGCTCAAGTACAAGAAGCCCACAGAAGACTGCAGAAGGAAGTGGCCAAAAAGCCGCCACTAACCCGCCAAGTCTGGAGGCCGAAGTCTGAAGTGGCGATTCAGGCTAAAAAGCAACCTTTGCAGCCTTCAGCAAAAGTTCAACCTCCGGCGAACCAACCTAAATCGCCAATAATTCCCATTGCTACTCCGGGAGATCACGCAGAATCATCCCGAAGAAAGAAGTCAGTTTTGGAGCGCCTCGATCCACTTCCTGATGGACGATGCAAAGCTCCAGTTCAAGAACGTTTGGGCCCGATAAAGAAGCCCCGAACGGATCAACATGCTGGGAGTCGCCGCCAACCTCAACATGACAAAGAGATCGGGGCAGCTAGGCACACCAATTTGCGCATTGAAGTCTAGGAGCCCGCTGAGAACTCACGCCCATAAAGGTACGTTTCGAGGCGCGTGACTTTTGAAAGCCCAAAGAAGGCAGTTCGCCCTCAGAAGGAAACATTGTCGTCTGATGACGATAGCGTTATACCTGAGAAGTCGTGCCAGCACACGATAGGTTACTCCGACCTTCAAGCAGACGAGTTATACTATCGTGTTGGGGGTATGAGTAAAACCAGGAAAAGGAGTCCTCGAGAACTAGAAACTCAATGCCCTTGTTCCAAACTCATTCGGGCAGTATTGTCTGAGTATAACTTCATCAAGACAGTCCCTGAAAGAATTTCGGTTTTCGAAAGACTCAGTACTAAAACGCCAAAACCAAGGCATAGGCGTTTCCGACAGAGAAGAACGGTGGTTGAAGATGGAGAGTTTCCGAGGGTCACCACTAACATGACCAGCAAAGGGACATCGGAACGGGATAATCCCAAGTCGATTCCGGAAGCATCTCGGCGTATAACACGTCTGCAGTCTGGAGCCATCATACGAGCAACTTATGGTAGGATTCGGGCAAGATTACCTTCAGAAGATGAAGAATCGGATGCCGGTTCTACGGTCGCATCAGATAATACCGTATCCAGTGAGGGACAACCCCGCGAGTCACTTATGATAAGTGCAGAACAAGTGACCAAGATGCTCGAAGAAGCCATGGCTAAACAACAGGAGAGCTTCAGGTTCGAAATGCAGATGGCCATGCAGAATATGAGAGAAATGCATGACCAACAAATCCAAGCACTGACAGACCGGCAAGGCGAACCAAGTCGTCGTAACCAGGTTAATCAGGAAGATGAGGACACAAATGCGAATGAAGCTCATAATGCCAATAATCCTCCCGTTAATGCAGGGGGTGGTAACGAGAATGCTAGCGAAAACACAAGTGAAAGCTTGAAGATTAAAACCTCGAGAGCAAAATCAATACATTGATTTTCGCCCAAGAGATGAAGAAGACGGGCATTCCTTGTCCATACCCAAGAGAATGGGAATCAATCCCATATCCGGCGAAGTTCAGTCTAATTAACTTCACTCCGTTTAATGGGATGGGTTCACCCACTCAGCATTTGATTTACTTCAAATCACACCTAGGGGTTATCTCTGGTAATGAGCCTCTGATGGTACGGTCCTTCGTTGGCACTCTTCGTGGAGGCGCCTTCGATTGGTATCACAGTCTCAAGCCAGGAAGCGTGAATAGCTGGGACGACATGGAGACTAAATTCCTCACTAACTTCTTCGACGACGACACCGAGATATCCATCGGGTCGTTGCTTGACGAGAAACAAAAAGACGGGGAATTAGTTGATACCTTCGTCAAGAGGTTCCGGAACAAGGCGATGAACTGTCGGGACCCAATCACTGAGGAGTTCATTCTCCAGACTTGCCACAACAACCTCGCATTGGACGTGTTGGAAGCGATGGGAATAGCACCGTCCAAAACATGGAAGGATTTGAAGGTCCGAGGAGAGCAAGCCGAGCGATTCCTCAGAAGGAAGAAGGCGGAAAGAGGTCCACAGGCGACGAATGCTCCGCAACAGAATTTCGTCCCACGAGGGAAAAGTAAGGCACATGCTAATGCAGTTGATGCTAATCAAACTTTCCAATTGCAACCTCAGCAACAGCCGCAGCAACAAGCACCACAACAATCTCGGTCGCAATGGCAACAACGGCCTCAGAAGCAGAAATCTTTGGAGCCAAGATTTCCTAAAGTGTACTCTTTCAAAGATGACGAAGTTCCTGGCATCTTTAGGTACCTGTTGGAAAACAACAAAATCCAGCTGTCGTCGATCGTGGATCAAGAAGGGGCTAACAAAGTGACGGATCCGAAGTATTGCGCATACCATAGAGCGGTCCATCACCCTACAAAGCCATGATATCATCTCAAGGATAAGATCCAGGCGTTAATTGATGTAGGCGTCATAACCCCGAAGCCGTCCAAGAATGTCGGAGCAAATGCAGTATCAATCAGCTTTGGATCAGTGCCCACAACATGGTTTGAACCAAAATGCATCACCAAAGTAGGAATGAAGATGGTGAATGATGACCCATATGGATAGCGCCAAAAAGGACTTGTGCCACACACAGCCCTAAACGGCGAAATCCTCTGGGTTCATCCCGATCTAATTGAAGACGATCAGTGGACGACTTCCTCGACCAAAAAGGGTAAAAGCAAGTCCTGCAATGCTACCTCCGTGATCTTCGAAGAGGATGGGAATGAAGCTCCTACCTTCCCGCTCTCCAAAGAAGAACAAGAAGTCTTTGCCACTAGAAGTGGAAATGAGTATAAATTCAACTATCCATCACCTAGTGATCAGTTAGCAGAGCAGGGGGTGACTAAGAAAGGACCAGCCAAAACTCTCACGGAGCTGGGTGTGATTACGACTCCTAAACCGGTTGAAGAAGCTCGACGACAACCGGTTAATAAACAGAAAGAAAAGAAGCCCCAGGAGGTTCAGAATCCGAAGCAGTCTCGTTTTAATCGTCCGATTGGAAGAGATAAACCGGAAAGCTCGAACACTCCGCACGTCTTCGGAAAGCTCAAACACTCCGCACGTCTTCGATATTATGGCTCAACTAGCTAACATCCCAGTGCGGATAATATTGTATGAGTTGCTATGGTTGTCTAAAGAAACCAGGGAAGCCTTGTAAGAATCTTTGGCCAATTCAGAAGTGTTCCTTACTCGGATCAAGCCGGCACTTGAAGAGCCAGAACCGTTAGTTCAACACTGCAATATAGCGGCTAAAAACCTTTCCTGCATTACCTTCACCAAAGAGGATATGCAGACCAAGAATTCAAACCATGATCGACCCCTATATTTCATTAGGTACATTGGCTCCAGCAAAGTCAACCGAATCCAAGTGGATCCGGGTTCTGCTGTGAGTATTATGCCTCTTCGCTTTGATGTATTATCCTCGGCATTCCTAGGTTAGTAAATTGGCCGCCACAGACACTTTATCTATGGATTCAGATACTAGCGGTCAAGGGACCCTTATAAGAGTCGGGTAAACAGTGGACCCTTCCTCTTGTCCCATATGATTTTACACTTCAAGCCACAGAAAAGTCAATCAAGAGGACAACGATTTGTGATCTTTTGGCCACGGCAAACCCGACAACGATTACTCACAAAGTAATATGATGACTTGCCCGACGAAACCCACCAGGTTTAACACTACATCGCACAACAAGTATGCCAATTATTACTTGCATGGTGCCTTCCGACCCGCAATAAAACCCCGCTGTCTCAAAGTCTCCTCCGAGTGGAGTGTCATTAATTTCCCCGGGGAAGCATAGTGAGCCCTCGGCTATTCCTACCTAGTCCGGTTCAATAACGTAACGAGTACAACGCCGCTCCATTGACTCAGTTTTTGCAAGCGAGCTGCGCGAATATCTCGAAGCTTTTGGGGATTCTCAATTGATAGTCAACCAAGTCCGTGGAGAGTATGAAGTCAGGAACCAAGACCTGATCCCGTACCACCAGGAGGCTATCAAAATGGCAGATTCTTTTGAAGAATTCTTTATTGAATACATCACTCGTCTCCAGAACGCTTATGCGGATGCACTGGCAGCACGAGCGGTATCACTTGCGCAGCCTCTCGAAACTGAACTATTAGTCACAGTAAGGACGCATCAACTGTGCATACCCATATACGATATGGATAGTGAAGAGAAAGATGATGGAAACATAAGCGCCAAGGAGGTGAATTCAACTCAAATTGGGTCTGAGTCCCGAGACTGGCGTTTTCCTATCATTGACTACGTCCAATATGGTATTTTGCCATAGGATGTAAAAGAAAGAGAATCAATCCGTCGAAGAGTACCAAGATTCTTCTATAATACCGAGACGCATACATTATACCGTCGATGGTACGATGGTTTGTTACTCCGATGCCTTTCGAACAAGGAAGTAGAAGAAGTTCTTAAGGAAGCACACGAAGGAGAATGTGGTGCGCATCAGCCCGGTCCCAAACTGTATGATCGCATCAGGAGAATGGGATATTTTTGGCCAACAATGGTTCGTGACGTAATCGAATACGCCCGAGAATGTCATGCCTGTCAAGTACATGTAAATTATATGCACCAACCGCCAGAGCGTTTACACACGTCAACCACGTCTTGGCCATTAGAGACATGGGGTATGGACATTGTCGGTCCTATTTTTCCCCCTTCAGTCAAAGGTGATCGACTCATTCTCGCAATCACGGATTACTTTTCAAAGTGGGCTGAAGCAATTCCACTTAGAGAAGTAAAGACAAACAACGTCATCAATTTCATCAAACATCATGTCATATACCGACACGGCGTGCCAAGACGGATCATTCATGACAACGGTCCACAGTTCATAAGCAACGCCTTCGTCAGGTTTTGTGACAAGTTCAAAATTCAAGATGTTTCGTCAACAGCTTATTATCCCGCTGCGAATGGATTAGCTGAGGCGTTTAACAAGACGATCATTAAGATCCTATCAAAACTCGTGAAGACCAATAAACGAGACTGGGATGATAAACTCGGTGAAGCACTCTGGGCTTATCATACCACCATACGCACACCTACAGGAGCTACCCCATATTCGTTGGAATACGGATGTGAAGCTGTGCTACCATTGGAAATCCAAATCCCATCCCTTCGGATCGCCCTCGCAACCGAGATGACGACAGAAGAACAACATCAGAAATGTCTCGAAGAACTCGAAATGTTGGATGAAAAGCGCTTGGAAGCTCAACAACACATTGACTTTTATCAAGCCAGAATATCTAGGGCTTTTAACAAAAGAGTCCGACAGAGAAGCTTCAAGGAAGGAGATCTGGTCCTCGCTGCTCGTCGACCGATAATCCTAAACTCCAAGAAGAAAGGTAAATTTGAACCCAAATGGGAAGGACCGTTTGTGATAGACACAGTCTACTCAAACGGCGCATATCGCCTGATTACTCAAGAGGGCGCCAGGCAATTAATGCCAATAAATGGGAAGTTCCTCAAAAAAGTACTATCCCTAGTACATTCAGGATAACCTATTTACCGGGAAGTTCCTTGAAGAATATTACACTTCATATTCTAGAGGATAACCCAAAATCATTTTCACCATCAAAATCCCTCACTGATCAATTCCCATTGACAGTGAGTCCATCAAAAATGTCTTTCTGGTCCAAACCACCAACAATTTCCCCTCTTGACTCTTTCCATGAACAAGAGGTCCACTTTCAATTCAGAGTCCCCTTTCGATAAACGAAAGAACTCCCTTCTTTTTGATTAAGCCTTCTCGTGGTTATAACCGAAGTTGAAATTTCACTTCGATAAACGAAAAAAACTCATCTTCAGATTAGATAACCTATCCTATAAAAGGTAAGTTTATCTAGATCTTCCAGATTCTCGGAGTGGAGATCCCACTTCTAGTTTCTTTTGCGCTGGAAATAGAATATAAAATTCTTCCTTTCCAGAATCAGGGAATAGAATATAAAATTCTTCCTTCCTTGTATTCGGGTTCGCCTTCACCCTAAAAGAAGACCGGGAAATAGAATATAAAATTCTTCCTTTCCCGCACCAACCTTTTCTAAGAATCTATCAATCTAGGATTCATCCTAGGAAGTTTATCCCGAATCCTAAGCAGGGATAAGTCTGCGCCTAACACGCGCTGCCGGTTTAGTCTTTTTCCGCACAAAAAGACACCAGAGTCTGATTCTGGGGTATTTTATCCTGAAACCTAAGCAAGGATAAGTCTGCGCTTAACCCGCGCTGCCGGTTAGTTCTTAACCGTCAAAAAGAACACCCGTTCACATATTCAACATTGTGGCAGGTGTTTAGTCTTTCTCCGTAGAAAAAGACATCAGAGTTCGATTCTGGGGTATTTTATCCCGAAACCTAAGTAGGGATAAGTCAGCGTCTAATACACGTTGCCGGGTAGCCTATTCCCGTAACAATGGTGAAGTCTATGTATTCGACATCATAGCACAAAGTCTCAGAGAATTCACTCTCTTAGCACAACGTTACATGCAGAACGAATTTAGACAATCCGCATGCTAGCCCGACTCAAACGGTAGTCGGTAAAGGCTTATCAAACCCGTTGAAGGCTGAGGGTTTGCCAAAAATCCTATGAGTATTGTGGTCAATCATTCCAAACAGGGACGGTTTTGTTAGCTGCTAACAACCACCTGCAGCTTAAGAAGGTGAGCTTTAACTGACGTTCAGCACTCGAGAGACTGAACTTAGCACCAGTACAGCCCGTCACGGTCCACAGCCATGCCCGGAGACCGTCCACCAAACCGCCATGAGTCCGAAGCTGCTGACGCGGGTTTCCGACATAAAGCTGATCATAACCAAACTGGTGGGTGAATCGACAGGGTAGATATGGCTCTATGAAATACTGATTCCTCACCCGGAAGGTCGGATAACCCGGCCTAATGTTCACTAGCCATTTAAAGCAACCGACATCTAAAAGAGTTTGAGTCCCCCTCGGCCTCTCCTCATCAATCAAACACTCCCCATATTGGCTCGAGAACTGCGGGAAGCAAGTGGAAAATACCCAACACTTGTGGACCTGTAGCTGCTTCCTGATTTCAAGGAATCCTCGCCCCTCCCACCTGCCATTCTCAAACAACTGTAGTAGGGGAACAGAGCGGTCTACGGTGCTAGGTACCGACATCATATCAGGACGATGAAGGACGAACCAAGCCATCAAATAAGTGTATGGGAGCTCCACCTTAGAAAGAGGAATCTTAGCCGACGGTGCATCTTCTTTCTGTGTGAAAGTACTAGAAATCTGTCGAAGCCCTCGATGAATGTTAGCCACCATCACCGGAAGAAGCGAAAGGTCCTTCTTGTAGGCAAGCTGAACCGTTGGGACCGCTGGGTAGAGCACTTCCAGTGGCAAAATGTCACCGGATTGATACGGGACCACGCATTTTTTTAACCAGATAGCGAGGTAACCAGCGAGAAGGGTCATCGGCTGAATCGATGCGGTCGCATGCCATAAGAATGATTTAAATTTGGTCCCTACAGGAAAGCCACTCTCGAGACTGCTAATGGTATAGGAATGAGCGCCAATCTTGTTCAACAGACCATTGACCTCTGAAGGAGTAAGCGTTGCCAGCTCACAAATAGCCTCGCCAGAATTGCTCTCTAAATTCCTGAACAGATAACACGCAAACTGCTTCAGGCTCACATGTGACTTAGTCCTCTTCGCTAAAGGCTCAGACTGCGCCAAAGCAATATGGTAGTAACATGTAAGATCCCATAAAGTCTCATAGCGGTCGGGCATGCGGTCCTTCAGCTGACTCAACTCATGGTTGGAGGGAAAGTACTCCTGATATAGCATCTGACCCATGGGCAAACCAGAAATCATGTGCATCTCATGGAGAGCCAAGCCCAACTCCCCGTGCCTGGTCAGAAAAGTGTTCGAATCCGGGTTATAGAGCTCGTACAAAGCAAAGAAATGTTTAGCGCTGACGGGTAAACCATACATGGTGGAACGAAAGCTGCATATAGATCACAAGCGTGCAATTCCTCGCTCCATCGGCTTAAGACGTACTTCGTCATACGAGTCCACCAAAGCTTGTCTAAAGAATGGACCCAGCCATAGAATCTATGGTGCGCCGCAGGCATCTCCCGTCCTAAATCGGCAAGACGATTCTTCAAAGTAGAAGCAGAAGCAAGAAACTCGTTACGTGGCGGTGTATCCAGTCCCAATACTCCAGGACGCAATCCAATGATATGACTCCTGCTCGAACCAGGAGCTGCTTGATGAGTAATATATCCACAGTGAACGCTCTCATGCTCCTCCGTCAAGCGCCACGACATCTCCCGTGTCGCGGCCTGACGCCTGAGCTCAGTCAATGAGCGGTGTCGAGGAATTTTAGGCAAATATAGAAAGCCACCGTCATCTTTATGAAGCCACTGCTCGGTGTTAATAAACACTGCATCAGGATCTCTAACAGAGTCGCCAAACAAAAAGTCAGTCTTCTTGAGAGGCTGAACAGAGCTGGTATCCTTCACGAAAGGCGCATCAGTAATCAGCTGTCAAAGAACTCGGTGTCCACCTTCCTTCACCACCTGGGCAACCTCTGTCGACGTGCCCGAAGTAAACCGAGGAGTAAGTGGGATAGTTGAAAAATCATCGGAGGTCGAATAATACTCATCACGACGCCCGTACACTGCATGAGATGAGAACGCTCCAGAAGGATATCCCACTGGAAACAAGCAATTAAGCATTTGTTAGTCTCAGTTATATAAGGAAGTTGAACTCATCTTACAAATGAGTAAGATAGAGTCACTACTTTATAAAGGGTGAGACGATTTGGCTACATTGTGCATTCATAAAATAAGGTATATCAACAATATATCCCTGCCTTATAATGCACAATGCAGCTTCAAAGCGCCCCCTTTATTTATTTTGAGATATGGTTTTGACCAAGCAAAACCTATCTTTAAAGCGTCGATCCTCACCAAGGAGAATCAAGGCTCTTACCGATTGCCTCACCAAGGAGAACAAAATGGGGAAAAAGGATTAAATCGATAAATTTCGAAATACGCCAAAACAAAAAAAAGAGCTCACCAGCATACAAGGGAAGCACACCATCAGTCGACGCAGTAGAGGATTGACCTCTCGGGATATGCGACATGATGATCTGCAAAATAAATCAGAGGATCAGATACAAAAAAAATTTAGTTAGGGTGACAAACTCTAACCCTAAATTTTATCCCTTCTTTTTTTTATAAATAAACCCCTCAGATCTTCAAATTTTACCCCCTGAAAGATGAGCTCGAGGCACCAAATCACAAACCCTAACCCTCATATGCAATCCCACAAATTCATGTACTAAATTAAACATGAAATATGCCAAAATTATGGAGAATTTATCTGAGGAAAAGCTCGAGGGCCCGACAAAAAATTAGATCTTGAAAGAGGCTCGAACCACGTGCTCGAGGGGCCTGAGAGAAACTTTAAATATGGAGATTTTGAGGGATTTTTCAGTCTAAGATCAAGAGGAAAGGTAGATCTAAGACAAATTTGAAGGTTTGAAGGAGAAAAGATGCACGAGGGAAGAGAAAAATCCAAAATATGGAGAAGGGGGGGCCGGCCCTAGAGAGGAGAAAAAGGGGTCTTTTATAATGTTGAACCAGCCTTGAACCAGACCAGACCAGGTTGACCAGACCAGGCTAAATCAGTTCAAATGAGGCTGAACCAAACCAGACCAGGCTAAACCAGACCAGACCAGGCTGAACCAAACCAAACCAGGATGAACTAGCCTGAACCAGGCTAAACCAGTCCTAAACCTGTCCTGAACCAGTCTTGAACCAGATTGAACCAGTTCTGAACCAGTTTGAACCAGATTTGAACCAAAATTCAAATTGGAGCTGAACCGAGTGCCGAAACGACTTCAAATCGATCGACGGTTCAGTCTCTTATTTATTCATTCCTCTCCCATATATTCGGAAGGGTCGGAGGATTTTTTTGAGCTTAATTACTGTCTTTTTTGGGTCATTATCGGGCCGGTTCAACTAATTCTTACTACTCCAATAAGGTATACGAGTATAAACTATTCCCTATTTTTGTTGAGAAGTTTCTGGAGAGTATTTTTCTAAAAATATTCTTAAGGATAACTCAACAACACTCCGACAGACGTATGAGTATAAACTGTGTCAAACGCCGGACAATGCGTCGCAAGTGAAGACTCAACGCCAACAATCGATTGTCGGTTCTATGTTGAATCAACAAACACGAGCTAAAAATCAGAAAATCAGGAATTGACTTCAAGTTCAAAATTCCGACAACGGTCAGACAATAAATGCAGCACCGGAACCCTTGCAGACATTCGACAAAGCACCGAATAGCCTGGAGGATTGAAGGAATCAAGGATAGAAGCCATCCCAAAGTCCCGTTACACCGACTGAAGGTTGGGACAATCATATCCAAAGTATTCCAGACTCTTCTATAAAAGAATGAGGCTGAAATACTTTGGAGGGGGTATCTGTAGGCGTATAAAACTGCTTATAGGTCCCTTAACACAGCTCGGCATGGTGATTCGACAAACCAACGAACCATCGGGCGACATATCCAAGCATGATCGTTAGACCACAACACCGAAGCCAAGTGACACGCGACGAAGCGGATTAACGAGATGACGAGGTTAACGAACCGCACACAAACAGTGTAATACATCCAATCGCGTGCGCAATCAAGCTAACGAGTTGATGAATCAACAAGTCATCCAACTTTAGAGTCCACCACATCAAACAACGGTCGGGAGCGGACTCGAACTCCGAAGCGGATTTACTGCCAAATCAGGATCCGGACTGCCAAATCAGAGTCCAGATCAACAAATCAGAGTTTGGATAAACCGCAAAACCGGATAATAACAAAACGGCAAACACCTGGAGGGCTCGGCCAAAACCGAGCCACCTAGGTGGCTCACCGAGCCACCTAGGGGTGGCTCGGCCATGGCCGAGCCACCTCCTGGTGGCTCGGTGGCCAATTTTGAAGCTTTGAAGACTTGGACATTTTCAGATCTGGTTCTTGGCGATCATCCACGTCAAACAAGGCAGGAGTTCGAGAGAGAGATCAGATCTGAGATCCACACGGTTATCCTCCGGATCAAAACTTGGTTTTTGATCCCGAGAAGAGTATCGATTTCGCTTGGTCGATTTCGATTACTAAAGGCTATTATTTCCTTGGTGAAATAGTACCCCCGGCTATTATTTCCTTCGTGAAATAACACCCGTCATACCGTGTAGATCCGACCGGATCAAGATCGCGCGGTGGTCCACGGATTAACCCCGATGCAGTCGAAGAACCCACATAAGCAAGAGACCGCAAAACAGGATCTTGCGATTCGTTCGAAAGAAAGAAAGTTGTAATTTTTATTTTTTTTTTCTTTGATTTTGTTGTAACCGGATCTTATAAAAAGACCGGATCTTTTGTAACCAAAAAACTGTTGCTTAAGGAACAATGAATTCAATGAAAACGACTTTCACCGCGAACAACTAGACCGCCCTTGACTGAGTTAGGCAAGAGCCAAGGACTGTCCCCTAATGTTGAGACAGCGCGTAGGCTTGTGGCGATGCTCTGGATCGGGCTCCTGCACATATCAAGGGCCGACCCCCAAGGTTCTAATAAGGTACTGCCTCATTCTCTGCTATTCATCCTCCCTAAAGCAAAATAGGGATAGGGATACTCCAAGCCCGAAGGAGGCGCCGTCTCCTCCTTAGTCGGCTCTTTCCCGTAGGACAACTCACCACAACAAACAGATGACCCTTCCTCTCCAGCGAAGGCACTAGCCTCAGCTCCAACCTCTTCTTGGGGAGCCTGGGCCTCTTCTCCTAGAATTGACTCGTCTAGATGGATGACGTCAGCCATGGCCACTGAGGTACTTTCTCTTTGTCCCTCCATGGCCGCCTCCTTTGCCTATGGATGAGGGTGGTAGAAGGATCCTCCTCAGCCATCTCGACCTCTATTGGAGGAAAGTTCCGATAGAAATGCTTCTCGGGCCTAGCAGATGGCCCTTCCTTGGGATTAGCTAAGGGAGCAGCCTGCACTATTACCACTTCCGCTGCCCCTAAGATCAAGGCCGAAGCCCTCTCATGAGCCTTAGTAGTGGGAGGCACAATAGATACACTGGCAACCCACAGGACTGAGATGTCCAAAAGTTGCTCGACTTGGCGAGAGCTAGCATACGACTTGATCTGATCAAGCGCATCCTTCTCAGCATCGAACAACTCACCCTCCAGAAGTTCCTCTCTCCTTTTCTCGGGCCAGTTCGAGCAGCCCAACTCTAGGTCATCCCCCACGACCTAGAAAAACTTCTCCTTCTAGTCCTTGTGCAAGTTAGGAAGGCCGATTATCAGTCTGAACTTCCCCACCATTTGGAAATAGTAGTGGGGTTCATTCTGGTTCACCTTCATAGTCACCAGGCAGCCTAAGACCCGTAAGGACGGCTTTATTCCCAACCAGTGGCAAATCACCATAAACGCCACCAAAGTTGTGATGGTGTTCGGCTTCATTTGGGCTGGTGATACCCCTAGCACCATAAAGACTTGCTGGAGGAAAAGATGTAGGGGCAACCGTAGGCCAAATTCCAGATGCCTCAAGTGGAGCAGATTCTGCTCTGGCCCATGATCATATATGACCTCCGATCTCGTCAGGGCCATCAACTAATACTCCTTAGGGATATTAAATCTCCCATGGAGTGTCTTCTTCTATGCCAGGGTTACCTTGGAATGGATCCGCGCTAGAAGAGCTTGTCGATCTACAGGATCTGATATCATTATAGAATGGAAAAATGATCGCTGGTAAAAGATGGATGGAAAAGATCTTAAGTTCTCTAAGGGTAATTACAAAAGATAGTAACTGCCATCTCCCTAGCTCAAACTTCATATATAGGCAGCTAACTTTACAACTGCCAGAATCTGAATGACTAGATCAAGCCTTGTCCAACGGCCAAGATTAATTGTCAAAATTCAAAGCGGCATCTCACAGATCGAGGTGCAGCCCACTCACCTCGAATAGCTTGCAATCTACCAAGAAAAGTAGAGTTGTGGCAGTCAAAAAGAATGTATGATGATGTTATCTATGTCCAATACGAAGAAACTTTTCAGTTCTCATTTAATGCACACCCACGTCTGTCCAAGACTACTTTCATTTCACTCGGACCAAGCTAAAGCCGACTCCAAGCGAAATGGGCCAATTGTTATGGTGTTTTCAATCGCTAAATTGCAACCTTTTATTAGCAATGGACATGTGTACTTCTACATGCAATGCCCCAATCCCAGTAGGAGGCAAGACCAGCAAGGATCCCGACTTAACTGACTCCCCGAGTTGACATCTTCTTGTATCGACTTGAAGGGTGGTACTTGTTGTCGAAGATGACTCGCAATGAGCCTACTCAACCAATTATTCGATGCCTAGTGAGGTCGAGTTGAAAGGCGTTACTTCTCGGCCAAGCTAAAGGACTTTGACCTTGAGCTTCCCCCACTGACAATGTTGACGTCGCATTTAATGCTTGCCATGCATCAACATGCCTCTAGCCTTGATAGTCTTCATAAGTCATCAGGCCACATCAACACCACCATACCTCTAACCACTTCTTATTTAATACTGAGGTGATCTCTCCTCCAATCGCCAGCCGACCCCTGTAAAGAAAGTACTGACATAGCCGCCAGACCATGTTCTTCAACGCCATCCTGTGCTCGGCCACAATAACAATTCTACCCTTTCAACACCACTATAAAGAGAGGTACTATTCTAACATAAAGCTTCTTCTGATTTCTTAGCCTAGCAATATCTACAAATTATACTGCACACAAAAGAACTATCACAGTTCTTCATTTCCTCACTCAAGCTCACTAGCTGACTTGATCATCGGAGGAACAACGGGGGAACCAAGACCCATCCTATCACGAGTTTCTACTTGTGTAGGCTTCATCCACTTGACTTAGAACCTGATATTCGAGGAAGGGAGAAGCCACTCATCAACCTCATCCAACCATTTTAATTGAATGTGTGATCATTAACATCAACACTTTTCAATTAAACTATATCCTTATCTTTATACTATGTTGATACTATGTTTTATTTTCCTTTTTTATAATTTTGAGAATGATTTTATCTCTTTAATTTGTTTGGTAGATTTTGTAGATACTACAACCGCCACATATCATACTCAATAGATACTATCAATTACAAGTGTAGATAATTTTTATAACTCTATTAAGTTTGTTTTTATTCATGTTTACATTTCAATTTAAACTATATCATTATCTTCATACTATGTATATCCAATAAGAATTCATCAATTTATCAACTTACTCTAACTTAATAGATTAGTATTTGAATTCCAATGGTTTTTTGTTTACTGAAAGATTTTTTGAAACTCGTGCTTTTGAAGGGAGTATGATTTTCCCTCTCTATTATGATTTTCACTCTCCATTACCCTATGATTGGCTTAAGTTTTGGTTTTATTGTATAAACTATTGACATATTTGAATTTTATATTTTGTTTTAGATTTGTAGGTGATTGTAGTGGTTTAACTTTTTTATGTAAATATAGACTATAAATATATTAGATAGTTTAGGAAAATCCATCTAGTTCCCTTTAAATTTTTAGGTATTACTTGGTTTTAGGGGCTGTTTGGTTGGTCCCAAAAATGCAGAGAATGCACTATGGAAAACTGACATTATGAAAAAGTACGAAAAAATATGATTTTCCTTCAGTTTCTGATGTTTGGACTGCTAAATAGAAAGAGGGAAATAGAGAAAAATTGAGTTGCCGTGTCAGCAAATACAGGCTCTTATTTTCCTTCTCAAAAGGCCTGAAATTGGCCAAAAGTTAGGGGGAAGGAGGTGTCATACACAAACCCAAAATCCTCTCTTTCACCTAGGTTTACAACCACTACCTTCTCCTCCCGTGCAAAAGAATACTGCTTGTTGCTTCTCCTACCTTCTACTCCCACCTCCCCCTTATTCTCTCTCGATTTTTAGGGTTTCTTGTGGGACAAATTGAGCTCCATCTACCCGGATCCGGATCTACAAAGCCCTAGATCGAATCTTTAACTCGAACTATGCTAGATCTAAATCTAGAACTTTTGATCTCTTCGATCATGGAGGCAATGGACGAATTGGTGAAGCTATCTGAGTTTATGATGTAGGCTGCTGCTCTTCTTGCTGATGAGGATGTCGATGAGTTGTCGCTGGTATCTTCGAGGCTGAGCTCTACTTTCTATGAATGTTGTAGCTCTTGGCAACGTCGTGAGTGATTCTTGCGATGGTTGTTTTGATCTCCAGACTAATTTTGGTAACTTTTGAGTAGTTTTGGTTTGGTGTGCAACCAATGGGGGAGAATGGAGCGACGCGGGCTAATGAGATCTATTTGAAGCTTCGTACTAGTACATGTTTGTTTACTTCTCCAATTCTCCATTTTTGTGATTTTAGTGGAAATTACTGACTTGCACAATTTTTTGGCATCTCATGCTTGAACAAATGACATTTGTTAGTTTGGTACTAATATCTTATTTTGTGCTTATTTGCAGGTTTCTTCTTAGTTTAGAATATTCACAACAGATTAAATATTGTTCAATTTGATAGGAAGTTAGAAGTTAGAATTTAGTTTGCATTTAAGCTCTAATATTTGTGGTTGTAGTTATTGTTTGTGATATGTTTGATCATTTGCCTTCAAACCTAGATAAACTACTAGGTTTCTTAGAATTAGTCCCTTGAACATACAATGCTAATATATTGTTATTTATGTATGTAAATGAGCTTGATGAATGCTCATCCTTTTGGATACTAATTTTGATAGATGTATTAAACTTTCTTATATGCAAAACCAATGTTGTTGTCTCTGTCTTTATGCATCTCAGTCGTGACTTTACATGCTTAGTATTCAGCTTTTAGACTATGATATATACAATTAACATGTTTTATTGATTATTTGATTGCTTATGTGTACTTGTTTGGCATGTTCTCTAGTTAGATTGTGTGATTGATTTCACCTTAATGGACTAAGAGTATCCTACACATTTCTAGTGTGATGGTATGACTGTTGTTATCATTTTTATGCTATGATGATGGTCTATTCTTGAAATATGCAGCCAAAATTTATATAGTATTCTATTGGCGAAGTAATCCATGATGGCATTACTTATTTTGTAGGGTCATTATGATAATTGAAGCCAACATTGCTATCATAAATTTCATGACGAGGCATATAATGAAGAAAATGGCCTAACTGAGCATATTTTTCACTTTTGATATCAGGTTTCAGTCTTGGTTTCAGTCTTGGATTGCATTAAAGTTGATAGTAATTATTTTTGCGCGCACTATTACTCTTGAGCATATATATGTTTAAGTGTGCAGTGCTTTTTTACAAACTATTTTGCTCTTCGTTTGTTGGGTGGCTTATAACAATTATTTGTTCTTGGCTATATGACATGGCTATGATGATGGTCTTTTCTTTGTATATGCAACCAAACTTATATACTAGCAAACTATTGGCAAGACATTACATATAGGCAAACATTGCTACTATTATTTCTTGGTGAGGCATACAATGAAGAAAATGACCAAAACTAAGCTTTTTCCAGGTAACAAACCTGTAAGAAACTGTAATGTAGCTTTTTCTTTGAAATGAACTTTTCCCCTGCAATTCTCCAGCCATATTCTTTTACATTAGAAGGGTCTGGTATATATTATTAATGCATC
Organism: Asparagus officinalis; assembly: GCF_001876935.1. Taxonomy (NCBI): domain Eukaryota; kingdom Viridiplantae; phylum Streptophyta; class Magnoliopsida; order Asparagales; family Asparagaceae; genus Asparagus; species Asparagus officinalis. The sequence continues at coordinate 42,351,783 of NC_033803.1, forward strand.
TTTATGTGTTTATGGTATGTCAAAAGGAGTGTATTATAGTGTTGTAAGTATTGGAGTGTCCATATAACTGATAAATCTTTATTGTTGAAGTATCTGCACAACACATGTCTACCTGTATTTTTTTTGTTAGGTCTTTTACATGTAGGAGGCAATTTTGCTAGTTTAAGCAATGCCTACAGTGTGACTGGAGGACTTCATGGTGTGGGCTTATCTGTTGTTAGTGCTTTGTATGACGTATGTATTTTCCACAGAGAGAGGAGGTTGTATAATTTACATTAATTTCCTCGTCTGGTGTGTAAATATATATAAGTTTTGTGTGTTCTCCTTTACTTTCTTGCTCAACATACTGTAATCAGTACTCATATAATTGATTCACAATCATTTATTAATTAATGTCCACGTAGCTCTAGGTTCACACTTATAGCGAGCAGAGTAAGACTGCTAGTCTGTATAGAAAATTAATAAAGTTTTTATGTTCGAGGTTAATATTATGTCCTCAATTTTAAAATTAGTCCCTTAAATATGGGAACATTTTGAAATTTTTCCTCAACTATTCATATTTTGCAATTAGCCCCTCAAATCTTTAAATATTTTACAAATCACTACGTCAAATCTTTTTAAAAAATTACAAATTAGTGCCTTAAAATTTTACATATTTATTATGTGACGGTTGATATATGTTCACCTCTCAATTTATATTGAAAATAAGTTTATCCTATATGGGTGGTAAGCAGACCATGGTGATCATATCATGGTTTCTTTTTTTTTTTCATTTGAACCAAACACTAGAAATTGAGGGAGTCTATTCACACATCAATTGCTTTCTTCTTTTTCAAGTTGAACCAAACTAAGGTTCTGTTTGTTTGGCAAAAATGATGAAGAGAAATAGGTTTCCATGGCTGACAAGATGATAGTGGGAGATCTAACTTCAAATAGATCTGCTATTCCTCAGTTTGGTTCAACACAAGATTTAAGAAAATTAGTTGGAGAAATCACCTGCCAACTCAAAAAAATAGAAATGCCCATTTCTGAGCTTTGAGTTTGGAATTGGAAAGAAAAAGCAATAAATAATTAGTATTTTTGCCAGTTGGACCAAGGGAAAATACAGAATAGTGGGAACCCTTGATATTGTAACCGCCCTTTCATTTCCTCCTCCTTCAGCCTACCTCCTTCCACCGCCTCTTTCCAAAAAAAACATCGGAGGTCAATCCTCTCTAGCTACTTCACTCCTCCGCCAAGCCTACCTAATTTTTAATCCTCTTTTACAGTCAATCCTCCCTTGCTACTTCACAAAGAAACCCTAGCAAATCTAGGTGATTGAATTCGGTGGTCTTCTATTTCGGTTATTCTGAAGGTTGATTTGTTGCTTTGCCTTCTTGATTGCTTAATCTCTAAAAGATCCGACTACTTTGGGCTAACCATTTTGGAAAACACCTCCGAACTGCCTTCAAAAACTTCAATCAGTGATCTTCTTGACATGCAAGCAATTATTTGTGAATAGAATTTTTTCCCTTTTCATTTGTGTGTAGAATTTAACATCTCTTCAAATTTTGTATATATAATTTAATGTATAGAAAATTTTTCCCTTTTATTTGTGTACTTGATGCTTCCCTCTAATTTCACCCAAGATCTTGCCATCATGTGTTAATTACCATATTAATTGATGATAATCCATCATCTATGTTTTGCCAAGAGTTGGGTCCTTTTGTTTTGTCGATGATTTACAAACAATTTACATCTAATGTTATTTGTCTAGTGTTTGTGTTTTCTATTTATTCTAGGCAAACAATATGGTTGGAGGTTGGATAGAATTTCACTTCAACAATCATATCCAATGGAGGTCGACGGAATTACGGAGTGAAGCAATGTAATTCAAGTTGAAGATCTAAGTTCAAGCTTCATCCGTAAGTTTACCAAGAAGAGCTTATTAAAGATCAAGATCAAACTTGGGTAATTTAATATAGGTTTATATTATGTGTGTTTGATACTCTAAGCTCAATCATATACACACATATTTTATTGGTTATATATATGTATATGTATATGTATATGTATGTATATATATATATATATATATATACATATATATGTATATATATACATATATATATACATATATATATATATATATATATATATATATATTATAATATATATAATATTATAATTAATATATATATATATATATTATACCACATATATATATATATATATAGAGATTAATGGGTATCCGTTTGTCAATAGGAGGGGATTTCCTCCTTGACGCCTCTAAAATCCACATGATTGAGCGACATTGTGGATGATCCGGCTCCGTTGAACTTGATCTACATATTCTAAAAGCCCAATACAGCCAAGTTTGGGGTGAATCCATCGTCGTTAGACCCTCCATCGAGCCATGTGAAAAGTTCTATTATTCAAACCGTTAAAATTGATACGAGTGGATAAAAGGTCAAACGACACGGGTTCATCCCAAACTTGGTGTGTTGGGGTTTTAAAATATGTAGATTCAAGTTCAACGGAGCGGATCATCCATAATGTGCTCAATCATGTGATTTTTAGAGGCGTCATAGGAGGAAATCCCCTCCTATGACAAGGATTACCATTAATCTCTCTCTCTCTCTCTCTCTCTCTCTATATATATATATATATATATTTATATACATAACTATATACCTAACTATATATATATATACATATGAAACCTATATTATTGTTTTGTTTTATAGTTTATAAGTTTATATAAATATGAAACCTATATTATTGTTTACATATATATACATGTTTCATATTTATCATTTTGTTAAATGCATATTGTGCAAAACTTCATTTTTTGCATAATATTGAGTTTTTGGTTTATAGACTTAACAACAATAGTTTGTATCTTTTATTAAGTCTATAAATTAGTTTATAAAGTTTTCAAAACATGGTTTACTCATTTACTCAAAATGACAAAACAAGTGTTGTTGTATTTACATGTGTATTATCATGTCTATAATTATTTCCCAAAGTTTTACATTTTTATGAATTTGTTTGATATTTTTAAGGCAGTTTACAAATCAGATTTTTGTTTTAAACAAGCTGTATATGTTATCAGTTGACTGGTCAGTCGACTGATGAAATCAGTCGACCGATCAGTCAACTGAAGAAAGTGCCTACAATTCAAAAAATTTCTGTTTTGTTTTGGTCGACTAACCAGTCAACTGATGAGATCATCAGTCGACTAATAAGGTCCGTCAGTCGACTGATGAGCTGGAAAACGTCTCTAACGGTCAGCTCATCAGTCGACTGATAAAAGTCGTCAGCCGACTGATACTGTAATGACTAGTTTTTTATTTTTGTTATTTCTGTTTCTTTGCTAGGTTTCACTTGGGTTTTTAGGGTTATTTCATGAGCCTATATATACCCCTTGCCCTCTAAGATTCTGAAAAAATCAAGAAAATGTTTAAAAGAGGTTTAACAAGTTTAAGGGGTGTTTAGTGTTTGTTTCAAGTTTGAGTTTTGAGTTTCAAGTTTGTGAAGCAATTTTCACAAGAGCAAAGTGGAGACCATCCTTTGGTATTTGAGCATTCACTCTTCTCCCTCACTCTTGTCATCATTAGAGAAGTTTTTCTAAACTCTATTTCTAGCTATTTATTGTTTTGTTCATAATTTCCATAAGTTAGATTTAAATTGAGTTTAGTTTGATTTTGTTTTATCAAATCTCATTGTTATACACACCCACTTAAGCTTTTAGTATTTACATACATAGTATATTAGGGTTGTGAGAGATTGTAATATTGAGTTGTGCTTAATTGAGTTCTCACATTGTTTAAAGAACAATCATTTGTAGTGAGCCAAATTGTGTAGAGCATATTGTATTACACTTGGACACCGAGAGAAGTGGTTGGTAAGAGACGGGATCGGTTTCAAGAGGAGTGGGTCGGTAGTAAAGCCTAGTGAGAGGTGGTAATTCTGAACACATGAAGAAGATGACACAGGCTAGGCCAACACTTAGAGGGTGTAGAGTGTATCTGCAATTGTGTGAAGTGTATTAGAGTGGCTAATTGTGAAGTTCACCTTGTATTACACTAGTACACCAAGAGGAGTGTGTGGTGAGAGACGGGGTCGTCCCAAGAGGAGTAGGGTAGGTGGTAATGCCTAGAAAGATGTCGTAATTCCTAACACTTGAGGGAGATACGGGCTAGAGACCAATACTTGAGGTGGTAGTTATTGTGTTTACATTGTGAATGTTGTAAAGTTTTCGGTGAGCTAGAAAACCGAGTGTGAGGTGTAAACATTTTCGGGTGATCGTTGAAAACCCAGTGTGATAGTGGATTTCTCCCCGGGAGTGGGGAGCGGAGACGTAGGACGGAAGGTCCGAACTCCATGATCATATTGCTTGTTTGAGTTTGGCTTAGCACACTTATATTTGTGTTCATCTTTATTGCCATTCTCTCATTGTTTATTTCATCCACTATATTGTTTATATCTTGTTTCACCCTTGTGTTAGTTTTATATCCTTGCATATATCTCTAGTTGTATCTCATTGCTAGGATATATTTATTAATAAGTTTTAAATTGGCATAAATCGGATTAGATTAGCATAAACCCTATTCACCCTCCCCCCCCCCCCCCCCCCCCCCCTCTAGGGTTCTTTCCTAGTGGCATTAGGGTGCTTTCACCAAGATCTGCCATGAAATAGAGTTACTAAAATATGAATTACTACGTTATATTTGCAATATATGAATTAGCAGGTCTCAGGAAGTACAGGCTTCAAACTCTATTTGCACAGAGGACTAGTCTTAATTAATTTGTATCAGAGTGACTGTTTTAAGGGTAAAGAGCGTCTGGGTGAGTTTGTTGAGGTGTCCATAAGTAGAAATATCTTTAGTTTTGTCGAGAGATTAGTTGCTCCGTTGTTATGTTTGTGGCTTTTGTTTTGTGTTTGTCATTTTTTTAGTGGTTTATAGGTGGTTTTACAGTCGCACGCCCCGGGGTGTGTGTGTGGGGGGGGGGGGTGAATATGGGTACCACCTTACATGAAGAAAATTACAATTTGGTTATTCTTCCAAACCATACATTACGTTATATCTATTATTTTCCCTTTCTTGAGTTACATAGGAGATGGTTACGATTATGTGGAAAAAGTAGCTAAAGTTCTATTTTCTTTTATTATGTAAAAGCAAAATATTGTATGGTGCATTCAATTTTCTTTGTATATATATATGCATATGCACGTGTATATGTGTGTGTGTGTATATATATATAGGAGATGGTTACGATTATGTGGAAAAAGTAGCTAAAGTTCTATTTTCTTTTTGTTGTTTTGATGAGCTTGTGTATGTGTTTTGTTACATTCATGCGTAGAGTGCAAGCTAGACGTAGAAGAATACGTAGCAGTCCAACTATTGAAAAATTAATTAAAAAAAAGGAGGTTTGACCACATGCACTACATAGAGCATGGATATATAGATAGTTGTCAAACATATGTCAGAATGCGGAGTGGGGCTTTTAACAATCTTGCAAAGATTATGAGGTCAAATGAACTTTTAAAAGATTCAAGGCATGTTACGGTAGAGGAACAACTTGCCATGACGTTGAATATTTTGGGTCATAAAACCAAAAATTGCATCATAAGGTCACATTTTATTAGATCGGGAGAGACCATAAGTAGATATTTCAACAAAGTGCTTGAAGCAATTTATCACATTCGTGGACGGTATATGAGACAAGTGCCAAATGAAGAACCAAAGGAGATCCTTAACAACCATCGATACTACACTTATTTAAAGGTATGTCATTTATAGTTTATGAATTATATTTATTTATTTAAGTCTATATTTAAAGTGATTTCATATTTATTTGATGATATACTCTCTAGGATTACATTAGTATGATAGACGGGGCCCATATTGATGCCATGCCTTCGGCTAGACTTGTTGCACATTTTCGTGGTCGCAAAGGAGTCATACAAAATATTTTGACAGCTTGTACCCCAAATAAACTATTCACATATGTTTTAGCATGGTGGGAAGGCTCTGCAACCGACAATAGGATCCTACAAGATGCATTATCTAGACCATAACCTCATGGTTTGAGGGTCTTTGATGCTAACTTCATCAACTTTTTAACTTTATTTAAATACGTGTGAATATTTGAACATGGTTTCAAAATAAACGTGACCTAATGTACATATTTTCATCATCATAATTGTAGGTAAATACTACATGTGTGATGTAGGTTACACAATCATGCCAGGTTTTATCTTCCCTTATCGTGGTTTTCGATATCATTTGAAAGAACAAATTGGAAAAACACCTAATAATAGAAGGGAGCTATTCAATCTTAGACATTCGTCTTTAAGATCAAAGATTGAATCCGCCTTCCAAATATTAAAAAATCGTTTCAAGATTCTTTCTGCTAAACCTAATTACCCATTTGAGACACAGGTTGATATTGTCTTGGCATGCACAGTTTTTCATAATTATATTACCATTGTTGATCCAAATGATGACATCCTCAATAAACCTGTACAAATTGAAGAAGAGGATAATGAAATGGCAAATGAAGATGAGGATAATATTCTTGACTTCTCTCAAACTCAAACCCAAAGAGAACAAGTAGAATGAATAACCAAATGAAAGGATCGTAGAGATCAAATAGCTTGGGAGATGTGGGTTGATTACTGTGAATGATAACGGAATGGAAGGATCATAGAGATCAAATAGCTTGGGAGATATGGGTTGATTACTGTGAATGCCACTATGGTGGGAATATCACTGAAATTGGCATGTGAACTTAATTAAGAAGTCTTTCTAGTGATGTTCTGGATCAAGTACTTTCTTTTTGTTATTAATTCTGACGGTTAATACATTTTGTTACTTTTGCTTGTAAAATTATTTATATTCATATGTCACGATTAGTTTATGTAATGCTACAAGTGTTGGTGAATGTGTTTGATTAATGCATTTTAATTATGACTTGACTTGCTTATTTTTAGCCTATCTCATCCTTATGCTTCATTTACTTCTGCTTGTGAAATTATTTATATTTGTATGTCATGATTAGTTTATGTAATGCTACAAGTGTTGGTGAATGTGTTTGATTAATGCATTTTAATTATTACTTGACTTGCTTATTTTTAGCTCATCTCATCTTTATGCTTCATTTACTTTTGCTTGTGAAATTATTTATATTCGTATGTCGTGGTTAGTTTATGTAATGCTACAAGTGTTGGTTAATGTGTTTGATTAATGCATTTTAATTATTACTTGACTTGGTTATTTTTAGCCCATCTTATCCTTATGCTTCATTTACTTTTGCTTGTAAAATTATTTATATTCGTATGTCACAATTAGTATATGTAATGCTACAAGTGTTGGTGAATGTGTTTGATTAATGCATTTTAATTATTACTTGACTTGCTTATTTTAGCCTATCTCATCCTTATGTTTCATTTCCATATTTTATATTGTATATTTGTCTCCAATTTTCTATAGGATTGGTTGAGAATCTTAATTTTTAAGGGATTAACAAGAGCAATCTAACCACACCATCTCCATCATCTAGAACTCCAACTATTCCACTCACTAGTGGTTTCAATATGAGGTTCATGCCCTACCAGTCACCACTATTTGGTAATACTTCAAATGCATTTCACAAATGTGGCTAATTATGATGATAGTTACTTTCCTATGACACATCCACCAATGTCATTTACTCACATGCTTAGCGGTCCTACCTCCATGCAACAACAGTGTCATATTCCATTCTCTAGTGGGGTTCATATCAATCCAAACACTGAAGGGGGAGCCATTTTAGAACCAAAGGGTAGCAAGAGAATGGGCACTTCTACATGTGATGAAAATTCTTCTCTAGATCCAAAAAGAAAAAGAAAGAATGTTGCTTCAAAGGGATGATGTGATCCTATTGTTAAAGGTAAAAGTGGCTCACACAGATTTTGGCAAAGTAAACATGATGATATATTGATTCCATTTCTTACAAAAATGGGAAAGTCTGGGCATAAAGCTGACAAATATTTCAAGAGGACCGCTTTTAATATGGCGGCTGTTCATATGAATGAACACTTTGATGATGGTTTTACTACTAAGCATGTTATCAACCATATGAAAATTCTTTGAACAAGATTTTATGATATGCAATTCTATCGCAATCTAAGTGGGGCTAGATGGGATGAATCAACAAGTACTATCGTCATGGATAAAGACTGTTTCGATAGGTGGAGTGAGGTATTTCTAAAATTTACACACTATCTTCCTTTCATTTTATTAGAATTCTTCTTAAAGCATGTTTGATTGAGATGTGACCATCAATTTAAAGGAGATCTAAGTTTTTCTCAATTTGGTGTTTTTTTAATTTATTCGAATATAATCAATTAATCGAATCATCAGATCTAATCTCAGGGGATCGGAACATAAAGATCTCAAAAAACTTACAAACTTCGAGATCGCTACTGTAGAACTCATCGTTGTGTCTGAGGCAAGCAAAGAGGCTCGAATCCCATTGCTTACGCTGCCTCAATGGCTCACCAACGATGCTGCAGTTGGAAAATGGAAGCCCCTCCACCGTCCACTCGTCGAGCTTCCCTTCAATCCGGAGGCGGCCTTCACTTCCGAAAGAGGGGGAAGAAGAACGAGAGAGAGTGGAGATGAAATCTGATGGAGCCGAAAAGCCTAGCTCGCCTTATCTGTTCGGATAAATACGGAGAGGCATTTTTCTCTAAAATTGGGGTTATGAGGGTAGAAAATTTTCCTCCAACAAATACTACCCGGCACCTAATTTTTCCCCCACTTTCCTCTTCAATTTTGGCAAGCCAAACTGCTGATTATAGGGGGAAATAATAAAATTTTACTGTATCATTTTTTTGATGGGTTTTTTTCTGCGCAAGCCAAACAGACCCTAAGATTATGATGAATTCCTGAGGAATTTTTTTCCAAGAAATCATATTTATGTTGCTCCAGGATTTGATTTAAATTTAACACCCAATCCTTTGAAAAGGTAAATCTCTCTCTCATTTTTATAATTAATTTATTTCTTTTAAGAATAGTGATTTAGGATTTATGTTGTTTGCTTGCACATATTAAAATTAATAAAGCTAGAAAGCTATTCAGTTGCCGGTGACAAGGCCGATATTATCTTGCTGCACGGATTGGGGACGATCCTAAAGTAGACTGTGTCGTCCCTCTCTTACCAGATCTAATGTGAAAAAAGACTATTTAAAAAAATGTATTATGCTGTATTAATTATATTAAATTATAAGGCTCGGCTACTCAAATTTATGAGCGCAAAGTAGAGTGGAGTTTTTCTGTGCACAATTTATACAAATCATAAGCCATGTCTCTCCTCTCATAGTCATATCTCATCAATCTCAATCTCTCTTAGTCCACCGAAAAGATCACTACTGAATACATATGGTTCGATTAGTTTCCTCTCCCTTTTGTCATTTTGGCTTTTTCTTCTTCTTCTTTTTTTTGGGATTTTTTGGTCAAAGTTTTGATCTTTAGCGGTTGTTATGTTGATGTTTTGATGAAAGAATTGATCTTTATGACATGGGTTCAGTTTGTTTTTTAGTATATATATACACTAGATTTTATGCACGTGCAATGCTCGTGGTTAAATACCGTGATTATATATTTTTGGTTTATTTTCTTACTAAAATTTGTTTCTCGATTACTCTTTGATAATTTTTGCTCACTTTGATATGACGCCCCTAGTTTCAATAAGGCTGCAGTCCAAGATGAAACTAAGAATATCAAACCTGTTAAGCACCAAACACCATACTACGACTTGCTTCACCATTACAGTCACTACCTATCTAGTAGAGTCAACAACAGGTAGACGTACAAAACAGGCAAAAGAGAGTACATAGAAAGGAAACTAAACATCAGATACTCAGAAGAATAATCACTAACACTGGTATAAATGGATAAGTCTCTAAAAAGGTAATATCTGAACTGAATACAAATATCTCGACATAAGAATCAAAATATAAATGGATAAGTCTCTAAAAAGGTAATATCTGAACTGAATACAAATATCTCGACATAAGAATCAAATGAAATGATATTAAGGCACATTGCCTACTGAATACAAATATCTCGACATAAGAATCAAATGAAATGATATTAAGGCACATTGCCTATACAAAACTTGAATAAAAACTCAAATGTTTCATAAATACATCTATTGTGGTGTTCTGACATAAACTACTAGTAAAAATTAAAAATAGTAACTAGAACAACTCCATCATGCTACGGCTCTTCATGCACCTGGCTCGTTACCTGAAAGTAGGGAAACAACGAGCGTCAAAGCGCTATAGCGAGTAACATCTCAACCAACCCCAAGGGAAAGGGCTAGAAGGATAAGAAAATATTCGATAATACATATAGATAGCCAAATATCGACTGTAAAAATAAAATAGAGGTTTGACGTTTAGAAATTTACAACACGAGCATAAGTACGCCTCCCTTAGCTCAAATTGTAAATAGCTAAATACTAAATTCAAAATCTACAACATGGAGTAATAACTCTATCTCCAACCAAAATATCAATGACCTGACATATGTCAATTACATACCCAACTCGTGGTCTGCAATAAGTAAATGTCCAAAGTATGATCTGCAATAGCTTAAAGTCCAACACGAGAACTGTAGTGGATTATAGTCCAACACGAGAACTTTGATAGCTTATAGTCCAACACGAGGACTTTAATAGTTTATAGTCCAACACGAGGACTTGATAGCTTATAGTCCAACACGAGGACTGTAATATGCAAATAGTGTCAGAAATCACATATATACCATTCACCCTCATGCTCCGGTGAATAAATCTAAGACTCATGTCTGAAGTCAACTCATGTATACTAATCTCAGTGTATAACAAACCCATATAACCCAGATATTTTGCCAGACACACAAACCTAAGCATAACACGACAAAAGCAAAAAAAATCTCCCAGAAGCTTACTGCTTCTGTGCATGACACGCGGTCGACCGCCACAATCGACCGCATAAAAGCATAAACCCTAGTTCAGGTTTTTGTTCTACGTGGTTTGATCCAAAAAACTTTCGTGCGATGTTTATATACATTATCAGTCCTTCATAAGTGATTTAGCATAACAAGAACATGTGAATTTCAGTCTAATCACTATAGATAAAACAAATCAAATTTTAAACATGTAAATTTCGTGTCGAAATCTTTAAAAACAAAAATCTTTCCTACAAAACTCTTGTTAAAAATAAACGCAAACTGACTGTTTTCTTAAAACAGTCGATACTGATGTGGTAGAAAGATAGCCAATCCATGCCAAGAATAACATCGAATTCTGACATGCTTAACACTATCAGATCAACAACGAACTCAGACTCGTCTAAACCGATAACACACCTCCTACAAATGCTCTCCAAGAGCGACATCTCACCTAGAGGGGTGGAAACTGACAAAGGAGCGTCTAGAGGCTGAGCTACGAGCTGAAGTCTAATCATAAAAGCATAAGATATAAAAGAATGCGAAGCTCCTGAATCGAAAAGAATACGGGCTGGAAAGGAGTTCACGGAGAATGTACCCTCCACTATGGCCCCGCTCGCACCATGATCATGAGGAACTACTGCATACACTCTGCCTGTGGCTGGAAGCTGCTCTGCTGCTGGAGGTGGGGCATATGGGACTACCTGCCCCTGAGGAACCTCCTGAACTGCACGAACCTGTCCCTTACCGGCGGTGCCTCAAGTCTCGTCTGCTGGCCTAGACCTCGGCTCTGGAATCTGTTCTGCTGCTGATTCTGCCATCTCCCTTGAATAGGCTCATATACCCTAATTTCTCACGTGTCTCGGTGCGCAAATCTAAACTCGTGTCCGCATGTCATCTTACATGTAAAGATACAGGTTATACATTAATTTCTAATACCTGTCATTCGAGGCGACTCCTCGTTCATATTTAAGCACGTAGTAACAATAAACATAAACAGATTTCAGTTAAATTGAAATAACTCAAACAGATCCAAACTGAAGAAATACAAAAGAAGAAAATTCCTCATCAATCGACTCATTGGTCGACTCATCAGTTGACTCATGAGTCGACCAGACAAAGTACACAAAAACTAAGATTTTTCCCATCAGTCGACTCGTTGGTCGACTTATCAGTCGACTCATAAGTCGACTCATGAGTCGACTCATTGGTCGACTGAGCAGAAAATCCCCAGTTATCTGTTTTCGATGATTTTCTGCAAACATAGATAAACTAAGGTTCTCTTGTTCATGTCCAGCAATAAATATCTAATTCTAACACATGTATATCAACAGAAACAAAAGATTTACATGTAATATTTTATATTAAAATCCTAAACATATTTATTCATGTTTAAAAGCGTAATGAAACCATTAAATCACAATAAAACCCATGTTTAAACAAATTCCAGATCTGGGTTTAAATTTACAAATTCGTTTGTGAGCTTTTATGAACTGAAAACATTCGATTTTCGCATCATATACTATAAAGATCTATTTTTATACACAAATAGTGATTTAGGCTTAATAAAACCGAAATAAAACCAAATAATAGCATACAAACAGTGGGTGTAGGATTTGGCGAGATGTTACTCGCCTCTGAAGTGCTGTAAACTCCTGAATCCGATGAGAGGACGATCCCCTTCGACAGCACCACAAAGATCCCGCAGAAAACTCCTCCGAAACTCCTCCAAAATCACCAAAACGAACTAGGGTTTGAGGGGAAAGATTGGCTAGGGTTTCTCTGGGATTCTAATAGGTTTTTGGGTTGGTTTCGGGTAAAATAATATATATATTACGGTTAAAACCCGAACAAAACCCAACCAAACCTGCAACTAAAAAAACCCGAAATCAGCCCGTCAGTCGACTCATAGGTCGACTCATGAGTCGACTCATCAGTCGACTGAGCAGACACTAAATCCAGGTTTCGTACATGTTTTGATGTATAGTCAAAACCAATGCACGAAACTCTATGAAACCATACTCATACATGTCTAACAACTTGTTACCAAGTATATCTATGACCCCAATAAGACTCGAACTGGGGAAAAACTGGTAAAACTATATATGGTCGACCGTCACGGTCGACCGCGTAAGAGATAGAAGCTTTCTGCTTCTGCTGCGCGCCCGACGGTCAACCGCCATGGTTGACCGCGCAGGAAATTTCTTGTTGGTACATGTTGTTTGTGTGCTGGTCTTATCACTTGATCTTTCTCATATAAATACACTCGTTTGATCCCCAAACACTTGTTATCACATTCATCTATGATATAAACATATATTTCACAATAAAAAAATTCATTCACTGTATTTTACAGGGTTTTACATATGATTAAGTATTTTTTGGTTTATTTCTTACTAAAATTTCTTCCTTGATTATACTTTAATTATTATTTATTTGATATTTGTTTGAATAGGCTACACTCAATTTAAATTTTTATATTGATAGTTGAATTGTCATGAGATAAATATAATCTAAATCTAATTTAAATTTTTATTTCATTTGGATCGGCATGAAACCGAGCTTGACCTGAGAAAGTATAGTTTTATGAAAGTAAAAACACTTGAAAAAATAACATTATAAATGAAAGATGAATAATAAAGCCAACGAGCCAAGATGATTTATTTAAAGTGGGCTAAAATAACAGAAAATAGTTAATACAAATTATAAACTAAAGATTAATGCTAACTCTAGTATACTTTTATATAATAAAAAATATCAACATATGCATATGAAAGTACTAAAATAGTTTATGAAAATGCATTCTAAAGATTCCTAATTTTACTAAAAAATAAAACTATTCTATAACAATTCACAAAATATTATCTTTTCTAAAGATTCCTAATTTTACTAAAAAATAAAACTATTCTATAACAATTCACAAAATATTATCTTTTGTTGCTTCTATTTTATTTTTTATTAAACTATTCTATAACAATTCACAAAATATTATCTTTTGTTGCTTCTATTTTATTTTTTATTGAGTCAAGATCAATCCTTCTTCATCTTTACCTTTTCATTGGGCAATTCTAGAGTAGTGTCTTCATCGTCTGCATCGATTGTGATATGAGACTGGAGCATGTTATTTTTCCTTGGGCTCATTCATCTTTTGTCTTCTTGTCTAAATTCACAAAGAAGTTGAATATATTTCTTATGTTCAACACAAACTTATGACAATACGGACTTTGATTTTTTTCTATTTTAATAAGAATAAATGTTAATTTTATATATATGAATTTTTTTATGCTTTTAATTTATTACTTAAATAAGGTTACAAGATGAAAACACCCTAATGCTACTAGGAAGGAACCCTAGAGGGGGGGTGAATAGAGTTTATGCTAATCTAATTTGATTTAATGGCAAATAAAACTTATTAACAAATATCCTAGCAAATATGATATGCAACAAGATATATTCAATGATATGAAACTAAGGGTGATATAAACACAAAGCAATATAAACAAGATAGTGGACAATATAAGCAAAGGGTAATTAACAATGGCGAGAAGAATGAAATAAACAATAAGCACAAGTGAGACGCCAAGATAATCACAAACACACAAAGATGATCACGGAGTTTAGACCTTCCGTCCTACGTCTCCGCTCCCCACTCCCGTGGAGAAATCAACTATCATACCGGATTTTCTACGCTCACCTGAATAACGTTTACACCACACAACTCGGTTTTCTAGTTCACCGAAAACTTTACAATCCACACTCTTGCAATCATACTTTACACCGTCTAAGTGTTGGTCTCTAGCCCGTGTCTCCCTCAAGTATTAGGAATTACAACCTCTACCTCTAGGCATTTCTACCTATCAAACTCCTCTTGGGACGACCCCGTCTCTCACAACACACTCCTCTCATTGTACAAGTGTATTACAAAGTGATATACACAATTAAGCACGAATACAAAGATTTGTTCTCTAATACAAGATGAGAACTATATGTAAGCTCGGTCTCTAAGTCACACAATCTCATAACCCCAATTATACTATGTATGCAAATACAATAAGCTCAATGGTTGTGTGTGTAAACAAAAAGATAAATCAAAACTAAACTCAATGTAATTCTTGCTAATGGAAATTATAATCAAAACAATAAATAGTTAGACATAGAGTTTAGAAAAACTCCTCTATATAACAAGAGTAGGAGAGATGAAGTTGAAGCCCAAACAAGGAACGGATGATCTCCTCTTGCACTTGTGAAACTTTCTTCACAAAACAAACTTATAAACAAATTTAAACACACTTTAAACATTTGTAAAACTCTTTCTTAGATATCTTAGAAGTATGAGAACATAGGGTATATATAGGCTCATGAAACAACCCCAAAAACCAAGAGAAACAAGCAAAAAGATAAAAAATATCAAATCTAAAAAAACTAGCTGTTATAGGCTGAAAAGAGATCATCGATTGACAGATAGAATCTATCCGTCGATTGATAACGTCGACAGACAGTTCCATATTTTGGCAGATTCTGGAATTTTGTGTATCTAGCTTTGTAAAATAAATTAAAAATAGTAAATCAAATCCAAAAAACATGAAAGTTTTGGAGAAGTATCTAAACATATAGCAAAATATGTTAGAGAATGAATTTATTAAATATCACTTCTCATTTGTGAGAAATAATTATTTGAACATAGATATTATCGTTTCAAAAAACTGCTGACATACAAGATTTTATAAAATCAATTTGACACCTTAAATCAACTCCAAAAAAGATAAAATTTTGGGAATGGTTATAAACATGTAATAGAACATGTTAGAAAAATAAATTTCAAATTTCGTTTACCATTTGTGAAAACTCATCTGTTTTGTAAAAACATGCACGAACATGAACTTTAAACATGCACGAACAAAAACTTGATTTTGTAAATTCGTAAAAACATGCACGAACATGAACTTTAAACATGCACGAACAAAAACTTGATTTTGTAAATTCAATTAAACATAACAAATCAATTCCAAACACTTGATTTTGTAAATTCAATTAAACATAACAAATCAATTCCAAACTTAATGAAACTTTGGGAAATGTTTTTAAATGTGCTTTTAAACATGTTACTAAAAATAATTTTCCAATTTGCATTCACCAATTTGATCACCAATTGTGAAATCTCATCATTTTGCAAAATCACATAAGTATGAACTCGTAAAAGCTTGATTTTGACAAAATGAGTTTAAACAAAGTTTTAAAAACTTTCCAATAGATTTATACAATTGATAAAAGATATAAAATAGTGTCGTTAAGTCTATAATCTAAAACAGTAATAAATCAAACCAAATGTGTGTGTGTGATATTGAGCTCTAAGTATTAACACACAAGTATAAACCCTAAACTATTTACCAAAGCTTGGAATCTTTAATATGCTCGTCTTAGCAAACTTACGGATGAAGCTTGAACTTGAATCTTTAACTTGAATTGTATTTCTTCACTCTACTATTCTGCTAACCTCCATTGGATATGTTCGTGAATGCTCGATTCCATCCATTCTTCAACATGTTATTTGTCTACAATAAATATTTAAATACAAACATTAGACAAACAACATTAGTTATAAATTGTTTGTTAAAATATCATCAAAACAAAAAGGCCAACAATCTCCCCCTTTTTGATGATGATAAATAATTTACAAAAAGAGATATATGCATGAGCGAAAATGAAAATAGAAATTGTAATTATAATGCATATAAACAAGAAATGCATACTCACAATATTTCTCCCCCTTTGACAACATTAAAAAGGGGAAAACAAAAGAATGAAGAGAACAAAAGCTCTCTCTACAAATAAGAATGGTGAGTATAAATAAATATAGGGATTGTTCCCCCTATCAAAATGCCATATAGAATATATGCAATGAGGACCAAGACAAATATGTGAGCAACAATAAATAAAAATATGCTAAACACAACTCATATACAACAAGACAATGAGAACACAAATAAATATATTAATATGTAATAGTGTGACTCAACACAAGCCTAAAAACCATGTATAAAAATAGATTTATGAAATCAGAAGAAAGAATAACATGAATATCATGAAAAAAGTTTTCAAATGAAAACAAACCACTCAAATCAGATCATAAATCACATTAAATCATATAAGAACATAAAACCAAACCATCATTGATTTTTAAAAATCAAGAGAGGCAATCATATCTAGCTCTTGAGCGAGTAACAACCCATATAAATATTTTGGTACCCGGTAAACATAATTTGGAAAATAAACACCCAATAAATCTGGAGGGTTATATAAATGTAACAACCGTAAATTTTGATATGTATTTAAATAAATTTTTTTAGTATTTAAAATATTTTATTATATTTTATTAATACTTTTCCTAATTTCTAGAATTTTCTGAGTTTTTAAAATAAATAAATAAAATATATATATATATATAGTCTTGTAATTATTAATTCTGCTAAATATTAATTTGTGGTTTAGTGATTTTTTTCATCATTGGTGAATAATACTATTAATGACCTTGTTATATTTGATGTAAACTTGAGTTTAGCACATTAGCACATATGTAAATATATAAATATTTAGATGTTAATTATTTATTAATATTATTATATGTTTAATTATTAATATAATGTTTATTTTGGAAAATCATGCAAAATATTCCCATAATATTCTCTCCCTTAATTTCCTCTCATTTGAATTCCTTCCAAATTCTTTTTCCCAATCACTCCATAATCACATCATTATATCTTGATTTCTTTCCATAATCTCCCCAAATCAATCCCCACAATCACGTGCATATACCCAGCTAAAGAAAACCCTAGCCTACCCTATATATATATAGGCTCTCCCCTCTCTCTCTTTCACGTGAACATCATCCCCTCCACCTCGAATTTTACGCCTCCATCACCATCATCAACTCTCTTCTATTATTTTCTCTCCCCTCAAAAGAACCCACCACCGACCTCCTCATCCTCTTCTTCTCTCCTGCACTCCTCCACCACCTCGCCACCGCAGCGACGCCGAGCCAAGCCCCTGACCACGCCCATCAGATCCGACGACCACGAACACCTCCTCATCTTCTCCGACCTCCTCCTCGTCAACCTCCCGCCACCTCCAAGCTTGTGCGCCACCAGTCCCCCACCGTCAGCCGCTTCCGACGAGCTCCGACGACCAGTGCCTCGTCTCCGTCCTCACGCCGATCTTCCCCGACGCCACCACGTGGAACCGCCACCGCTCTGAGCTTGCTGTCCCACCTGCACGGCTCCTTCATCACCTCCGGTGACCCCAGCCTCCTTCCTCCTCTGCACCCTCGACCGCCGCACAACCCCGACGCCCCACGTCGTCGTCATTTTCCCCGAGCCAACACCTCCATAACCGCCTCCATCTCTACCTCTTCCACCACCAACAGCAGCCACCACGAGATCACGCCGGCATCCTCGCCCACCGCCTGACCTCCTCCCTGTCGCCGACCAGATCTCCTCGACGCCGTTGTCTTATTGCTATGTTTTGGGTTCGACTTTCTTTGATTGGAATTTTAATATTTACTTGAGTTAATAGTTCCATATGAACGTTTCTAGGAACCACTTAGCCGCTCTGGTTAAATTTTATTGCTTGGATACTTGGAGTACTACACATGCTAGAGATGGCACCTCTTGGTAATTGTCACGTTGCCCGCATTTTTATATACAGAAAATTGAAACTTTAGATGCAACTTTGTAAACAAGCGGAACCTTTCGTGATTTTCATTACAAGGAATATTGATTGAAACTGAGACCAAATTTCTTTAACCTTGTAGCATGATCTAGTGACATTGACCATATGACACATATATTTCTAATTTATACTTGTTATGAAATCACGTTTGGAGAGTTCATAGTTTTACGGAATATTGTACCATCAAGGGCCTAGATAGGCGGGACTTATCGGGGAGTGATAATGGAAATCACTTGACATGTCATGATTAGATTAACACCCGGTTCCTACTTATAGTATTTAACTTGTTTGATACCGTATTTGACATGAATGGCTATGTGGAAAGTATTTTGTTTGACCATCTAATTGTCTTCCAATATGAGAGACTGTGCATGAAGACGACTTCGGTTAAAAATATGATTTATAAGCGTGCTTTCATAGCATGGCTATGTTCTCGATATCGACATCCCGATATGAGATTTTTCCTTGGCTATTTACTATTATAGCATCGACTAGACGATGCACCTATCTTGATTTGGACATGTTCTGGGTCACGGTTATTATCATAGTTTTACAGAAGTCGTTCCACGGTAACTCTGTGGTTAGTGCACAACATTTCATGCACAGTTATATAAAATTTAATCGACAAACATGGGGTTTATAAAGGAGAATTAGACGAAGAATGTAACATGTATATAAACGGGCATATGCGCATTCCTGATATCCTGAGTTATATATATACATGGGCCAAAGAGCCGTTTCCTGACTTGAAGCCGTGTTCCCGGGACGGTTTACGGGGAACCGATTTATATACATGAAAATATTCTTCTCTAATTCAAATAACATTTAAAAATAAGAATAATGTGTTGTTATGCTTTGTGATAGATTTGGCATGTACGGTATGGACCTGGATGTAGTATGGATGTTGTATACTTGATATTGTTGTGTACAGAATTTTGGGAGTTAATATTTAGAGATTTACAATTTGAGATATATGGTATATACGAGGGTTTTCTTGTTTGGATTATCCCCTCGACGTACTCATCTCTCATATTGTGGGTTTCTAAATCTTACCTCGTTTTAGTATAGGGTATAAGATGTATGCTTTAGGGTAGACCTTGTGTGATATACATGTTTTAGAAATTTCCTTTATCATCTTTAACTGAGGTTTCATCTTATTTTAATTTATAAGAATAGCTTTTTCTTTATCACTGAAATTTTTGAATTTATCTTTTCTTTATATCTACCACTTATACTCACCCGTGCATAATTTCCTCATTTTACATGCTTGCTGGGAGTTTTCTGACTCCCTTGGGGTTTGCATGCCCCAGACTTGGGATTTGTTCTTTCTTCGCAGGACCAAGAGTACTTTAAAGATTAAGACCAGCGTCAGTGATCACTTTCTCTCTCTCAGCTTCAGTTATTGAGTCTTTCTTGTAATCACTTATGGTATTTCAGAGTTGTGGACATGTAAGAGAAATTTGTCTTTTTCAGAGTTTCTTTATCTATCTAGTTCCTTTGCTATTTAGTTACATGCTCTATGTAGTAGTTTTTTTGGTAATGTATCTGTATACAGGATGATCCAGAGGCGTGAAATAGTAACGCGTATGGTTGCATTGCCGGCCGAGTCACGCTCCAAATTATCACGTTTTGGACCCGGGGCGTGACAATAAACACAAACCTCTCAATAAAAATCAAAACTAATAATCATGAAAACAAAAGAATTGATCAAAGAAAAATGGTTTTCATTTCCAAAAAATTTTAAAACATAATTTTCAAAACCAAAATAATGAAAAATAAAAACACTAAAATTCTTGGTTTAAAAATCAAATATGTTTTGGTATCCAAGTACTTGTGGTACCAAAAGATTTAGGGATATGGCCCCTATCTTTTAAGCTCAAAACCCTTGGGTTATGACCCCATTTGGGCACATGTAGTGCACTAACATGGTCAAAATAAAAATTGTATAAATGACCTTTCCGATTACAATAGGTGCAATGAGCAGGGATAAATAATTTATGTTGACCAAGTGGGCGTGCACGGGAAACATTTGAAACAATTGCAAACATGGATGAATTATTTGAAGCTCTTTGCAAATGTGAAACATTATCAAAACAAAACTTTTCTAAGTGGCCAAATCTACCACAAACATTACATTTATAAGCATATGGTATACTAGTAACATTTGGCAAATGAGATTTCTTTTTCAAATCAAAACAATATTTGGCCAAATGACCAAAACGATCATAATAATCACATTTAAACACATGAGCATGCTAATGATGAACTTTATGTGTGTGTGCATGTACTTGTGTGTGTGATAAAGAAGCCTTATGAGATGTACAAGAAGCATTAATATTAACATTTTTAGATTTTTGTTCATCATAGCAAAATTTAGATAAATAGCCTTTACGACCACAAATTGAATACTTGTAAATTTTGTTATACATATGTGCATAGTGAGTGCTTGGTTTTGAAGAGTTAGCATGATACTTTGCACATAAGTCCATAGCTTTCTTGTTATTAACAATGCATATTTTTAGTGTAGAATCAAGACATAATATGTGATTCTTAACATGATTCAAATCATCATTATGCATACAAGCATTATTATTAGAAGTAGAACAAATATGATTATTAGCAAAAGAGCTAACATTATTTTTCATATTTTCTACTTCTAATATGGCATTATCTTTCTCATGAGTTAACTTAGCAACATTTGAAATTAAAAAAACATGATCCGATTTTAATTTCTCATTATTTTATTTAAGGATCACATTTTCGTTAGAGATAATATCAAACTTAGAAGCTAATAACTTATGATCGGATTTCAATTCTATATGCTTGCTTTTTAAATTAATAAAATTATTATGCAACTTAGTGTAAGCATGCATTAATCTCTCATAGGCACAAGTGAGTTCATCAATAGTTAATTCACTTTCAGATTCCGAATCACTTATCATACTAGGGCTATCGCCTAGTGGCCGTGTGCACGATGAGGCTCCATGTGAACCTGAAGAGGGAATCGTCAAAGATCGTCGGATCACTTCCAAGTTCCCTTGATGTGCTTCAAAAAGTTTTCATATTGTTTAAGCACTATCAAAATGAGCAAGTTCGTTAGAAATACATGGTCCAAAAGTATTATGCATAAATTCTAACACCAACTTGTTCATTGTAAACATCTTTTTATCATGATTGCTCCACTTGGATTTTTCAAAGTGAACACAATGTAAGCACAATCAATAACTTCTCACAAATCTATATTTTTAGATTGAAAAAATATTTTGAATCTAAAGCATCATTGATCATAAGGGAAGTTTCTTTATTTTGGTGCACCACTAGGATCATAGCCTAAACAAGATGCACCGTTCCCATCCATAATTATAATTATATACAAGCAAGACAAATGCAATCAAAACTAGATTAGCACAATAAGATAACTTGGATCTTTAACTTAAGTTGATTAGACCTTAAATCAAAGAGCACCAAGCTCTGATACCAATTGAAAGTACCCTAATGCCACTAGGAATAGAGTTTAGAAAAACTTCTCTATATAACAAGAGTAGGAGAGATGAAGTTGAAGCCCAAACAAGGAATGGATGATCTCCTCTTACTCTTGTGAAACTTTATTCACAAAACAAACTTGTAAACAAATTTAAACACACTTTAAACACTTGTAAAACTCTTGTAAAACTCTTTCTTAGATATCTTAGAAGTATGAGAGCATGGGGTATATATAGGCTCATGAAACAACCCCAAAAACCAAGAGAAAACAAGCAAAAAGACAAAAAATTTCAAATCTAAAAAACTAGCCGTTATAGGCTAAAAAGAGATCATCGGTCGACTGATAGAATCTATCGGTCGACTGATAGAATCTATCGGTCGACTGATAACGTCGACAGACAGTTCCGGATTTTGGCAGATTCTAGAATTTTGCGTATCTGGCTTTGTAAAATCAATTAAAAATAGTAAATCAAATCCAAAAAATCATGAAATTTTGAGATAAGTATTTCAACATATAGCAAAATATGTTAGAGAAAGAATTTCTTAAATATCACTTCTCATTTGTGAGAAATAATTATTTGAACATAGATATTATAGTTTCTAAAAACTGCTGAAATACATGATTTTTTAAAATCAATTTGACACCTTAAATCAACTCCAAAAAAGATAACATTTTGGTAAATGGTTATAAACGTGTAATAGAACATGTTAGAAAAAAATTTCAAATTTCATTTCCCATTTGTGAAAACTCATATGTTTTATAAAAACATGCACGAACATGAACTTTAAACATGCATGAACAAAAACTTGATTTTATAAATTCAATTAAACATAGAAAATCAATTCCAAACTTAATGAAACTTTGGAAAATGTTTGTAAATGTGCTTTTGAACATGTTACAGAAAAGAATTTTCCAATTTGCATTCCCTAATTGTGAAATCTCATCATTTTGTAAAATCACATAAGTATGAACTTGTAAAAGCTTGATTTTGACAAAATGAGTTTAAACAAAGTTTTGAAACCTTTCTAATAGATTTATAGACTTGATAAAAGATATAAAATAATGTTGTTAAGTCTATAATCGAAAATAGTGATAAATCAAACCAAATGTGTGTGTGATATTGAGCTCTAAGTATTAACATATAAGTATAAAAACCCTAAACTATTTACCCAAGCTTGGAATCTTCAATATGCTCGTCTTGGTA